>NC_134361.1:154162320-154164820 GCF_048569485.1 Anomaloglossus baeobatrachus | reverse complement strand
GTGTGTGTGTGTGTGTGTGTAGGAGGCCTGGCTGTGTGTGTGTGTGTGTGTGTGTGTGTGTGTGTGTGTGAGGCCTGGCTGTGTGTGTATGTGTGTGTATGTGTGTGAGTGTGTGAGCCCTGGATGTGTGTGTGTGTGTGTGTAGGAGGCCTGGCTGTGTGTGTGTGTGTGTGTGTGTGTGTGTGTGTGTGTGTGAGGCCTGGCTGTGTGTGTATGTGTGTGTGTGTGTGTGTGTGTAGGAGGCCTGGCTGTGTGTGTGTGTGTGTGTGTGTGTAGGAGGCCTGGCTGTGTGTGTGTGTGTGTGTGTGTGTGTGTGTGAGGCCTGGCTGTGTGTGTATGTGTGTGTGTGTGAGTGTGTGAGCCCTGGATGTGTGTGTGTGTGTGTGTGTGTGTAGGAGGCCTGGCTGTGTGTGTGTATGTATGTGTGTTTTTATGTAGGGGGCCTGGCTGTGTGTGTGTGCGTTTGTATGTAGGGGCCTGGCTGCATGTGTGTGTGCGTGTGTATATGTAGGAGACCTGGCTATGTGTGTGTGTGTTTGTAGGAGGCCTGGCTGTGTGTGTGTGTGTAGGAGGCCTGGCTGTGTGTGTATGTGTGCGTAGGAGGCCTGGCTGTGTGTGTGTGTGTAGGAGGCTTGGGTGTGTGTGTGTGTGTGTGTTTGTAGGAGGCCTGGCTGTGTGTGTATGTGTGTGTAGGAGGCCTGGCTGTGTGTGTGTAGGAGGCCTGGCTGTGTGTGTATGTGTGCGTGTGTGTGTGTATAAGAGGCCTGGCTGTGTGTGTGTGTGTGTGTGTGTGTAGGAGGCCTGGCTGTGTGTGTGTGTGTGTGTGTAGGAGGCCTGGCTGTGTGTGTGTGTGTGTGTGTATGTGTGTGTGTAGGAGGTCTGGCTGTGTGTGTGTGTGTTTGTGTGTGGTGTGTAGGAGGCCTGGCTGTGTGTGTGTTTGTATGTAGGAGGCCTGGCTGTGTGTGTGTTTGTATGTATGTATTCGGCCTGGCTGTGTGTGTGTGTGTGTGTGTGTGTAGGAGGCCTGGCTGTGTGTGTGTTTGTATGTAGGAGGCCTGGCTGTGTGTGTGTTTATTTGCATGTATGTAGGAGGCCTGGCTGTGTGTGTGGTTGTATGTAGGAGGCCTGGCTGTGTGTGTTTGTATGTAGGGGGCCTGGCTGTGTGTGTGTTTTTTATATGTAAGAGACCTGGCTATGTGTGTGTTTGTATGTCGGAGGCCTGGCTGTGTGTGTGTGTGTGTGTGTGTGTGTGAGGCCTGGCTGTGTGTATGTGTGTGTGTGTAGGAGGCCTGGCTGTGTGTGTGTGTGTGTGTGTAGGAGGCCTGGCTGTGTGTGTGTGTGTGTGTAGGAGGCCTGGCTGTGTGTGTATGTGTGTGTGTGTGTGTAGGAGGCCTGGCAGTGTTTGTGTGTGTGTGTGTGTGTAGGAGGCCTGGCTGTGTGTGTGTGTGTGTGTGTGTGTGTGTGTGTAGTAGGCCTGGGCCTGGCTGTGTGTATGTGTGTGTAGGAGGCCTGGCTGTGTGTAAGTGTGTGTGTGTGTGTGTGTGTGTAGGAGGCCTGGCTGTGTGTGTGTGTGTGTGTAGGAGGCCTGGCTGTGTGTGTATGTGTGTGTAGGAGGCCTGGCTGTGTGTGTGTGTGTGTAGGAGGCCTCGCTGTGTGTGTGTGTGTGTGTGTGTAGGAGGCCTCGCTGTGTGTGTGTGTGTGTGTGTGTGTGTAGGAGGCCTGGCTGTGTATGTGTGAGGCCTGGATGTGTGTGTGTGTGTGTGTGTAGGAGGCCTGTCTGTGTGTGTGTGTGTGTGTAGGAGGCCTGGCTGTGTGTGTGTGTAGGAGGCATGGTTGTGTGTGTGTATCTGTGTGTGTGCAGGAGGCCTGACTGTGTGTGTATGTGTGTGTAGGAGGCCTAGCTGTGTGTGTGTGTGTGTGTGTGTGTGGGAGGCCTGGCTGTGTGTGTGTGTGTGTGTGTGTGTGTGTGTGGGAGGCCTGGCTGTGTGTGTGTGTGTGTGTGTGTGTGTGTGGGAGGCCTGGCTGTGTGTGTGTAGCAGGCCTGGCTGTGTGTGTGTGTGTGTGTGTGTGTAGGAGGCCTGGCTATGTGTGTGTGTGTGTGTATGTAGGAGGCCTGGCTGTGTGTGTGTGTAAGAGGCCTGGCTTTGTGTGTGTGTGTGTGTGTGTGTGTAGGAGGCCTGGCTGTGTGAGTGTGTGTATGTAGGAGGCCTGGCTGTGTGTGTGTTTGTATGTAGGAGGCCTGGCTGTGTGTATGTGTGAGGCCTGAATGTGCGTGTGTGTGTATGTGTGTGTGTAGGAGGCCTGGCTGTGTGTGTGTGGGGGGGGAGGCCTGGCTGTGTGTGTGTGTGTAGGAGGCCTGGCTGTGTGTGTGTATGTGTGTGTGTAGGAGGCCTGGCTGTGTGTGTGTGTGTGGGGGAGGCCTGGCTGTGTGTGTGTGTGTGTGTGTGTGTGTGGGAGGCCTGGCTGTGTGTGTGTGTGTGTGTGTGTTTGTGTGTGTGTA
>NC_134361.1:154152320-154154820 GCF_048569485.1 Anomaloglossus baeobatrachus | reverse complement strand
CCCCACATAGCTTTCTCATGAGCCAGATCAGACACCCCCATACTTTGCACTGACGAGGGGCAAGCACCCCGAAACACCGTGTCTGCAAATTGGGATTCTGATCTGGCTTATATATCCTGAGTCATATTGCAAAGGATTGTCAAAAATCCACCTGTGACTTTTAGGATCGCTACTTCCAATAGGTGGCGCTGTGCTAGAGTTTGTCTCCTTTACTGGAGAGACAATTTGAATATTTCCCAGAGGGGCATTGCAGCTATAAGTCCCCTTACCTGGCAGCCAGACTGGCTTGCAAAGTCTCCTTAAGGAGAATAGTGTTCCCCCGTGGAATTTTAGGGGCATTGCAGCTATAAGTCCCCTTACCTGGCAGCCAGACTGGCTTGCAAAGTCTCCTTAAGGAGAATAGTGTTCCCCCGTGGTCCCCACATAGCTTTCTCATGAGCCAGATCAGACACCCCCATACTTTGCACTGACGAGGGGCAAGCACCCCGAAACACCGTGTCTGCAAATTGGGATTCTGATCTGGCTTATATATCCTGAGTCATATTGCAAAGGATTGTCAAAAATCCACCTGTGACTTTTAGGATCGCTACTTCCAATAGGTGGCGCTGTGCTAGAGTTTGTCTCCTTTACTGGAGAGACAATTTGAATATTTCCCAGAGGGGCATTGCAGCTATAAGTCCCCTTACCTGGCAGCCAGACTGGCTTGCAAAGTCTCCTTAAGGAGAATAGTGTTCCCCCGTGGAATTTTAGGGGCATTGCAGCTATAAGTCCCCTTACCTGGCAGCCAGACTGGCTTGCAAAGTCTCCTTAAGGAGAATAGTGTTCCCCCGTGGTCCCCACATAGCTTTCTCATGAGCCAGATCAGACACCCCCATACTTTGCACTGACGAGGGGCAAGCACCCCGAAACACCGTGTCTGCAAATTGGTATTCTGATCTGGCTTATATATCCTGAGTCATATTGCAAAGGATTGTCAAAAATCCACCTGTGACTTTTAGGATCGCTACTTCCAATAGGTGGCGCTGTGCTAGAGTTTGTCTCCTTTACTGGAGAGACAATTTGAATATTTCCCAGAGGGGCATTGCAGCTATAAGTCCCCTTACCTGGCAGCCAGACTGGCTTGCAAAGTCTCCTTAAGGAGAATAGTGTTCCCCCGTGGAATTTTAGGGGCATTGCAGCTATAAGTCCCCTTACCTGGCAGCCAGACTGGCTTGCAAAGTCTCCTTAAGGAGAATAGTGTTCCCCCGTGGTCCCCACATAGCTTTCTCATGAGCCAGATCAGACACCCCCATACTTTGCACTGACGAGGGGCAAGCACCCCGAAACACCGTGTCTGCAAATTGGGATTCTGATCTGGCTTATATATCCTGAGTCATATTGCAAAGGATTGTCAAAAATCCACCTGTGACTTTTAGGATCGCTACTTCCAATAGGTGGCGCTGTGCTAGAGTTTGTCTCCTTTACTGGAGAGACAATTTGAATATTTCCCAGAGGGGCATTGCAGCTATAAGTCCCCTTACCTGGCAGCCAGACTGGCTTGCAAAGTCTCCTTAAGGAGAATAGTGTTCCCCCGTGGAATTTTAGGGGCATTGCAGCTATAAGTCCCCTTACCTGGCAGCCAGACTGGCTTGCAAAGTCTCCTTAAGGAGAATAGTGTTCCCCCGTGGTCCCCACATAGCTTTCTCATGAGCCAGATCAGACACCCCCATACTTTGCACTGACGAGGGGCAAGCACCCCGAAACACCGTGTCTGCAAATTGGGATTCTGATCTGGCTTATATATCCTGAGTCATATTGCAAAGGATTGTCAAAAATCCACCTGTGACTTTTAGGATCGCTACTTCCAATAGGTGGCGCTGTGCTAGAGTTTGTCTCCTTTACTGGAGAGACAATTTGAATATTTCCCAGAGGGGCATTGCAGCTATAATTCCCCTTACCTGGCAGCCAGACTGGCTTGCAAAGTCTCCTTAAGGAGAATAGTGTTCCCCCGTGGAATTTTAGGGGCATTGCAGCTATAAGTCCCCTTACCTGGCAGCCAGACTGGCTTGCAAAGTCTCCTTAAGGAGAATAGTGTTCCCCCGTGGTCCCCACATAGCTTTCTCATGAGCCAGATCAGACACCCCCATACTTTGCACTGACGAGGGGCAAGCACCCCGAAACACCGTGTCTGCAAATTGGGATTCTGATCTGGCTTATATATCCTGAGTCATATTGCAAAGGATTGTCAAAAATCCACCTGTGACTTTTAGGATCGCTACTTCCAATAGGTGGCGCTGTGCTAGAGTTTGTCTCCTTTACTGGAGAGACAATTTGAATATTTCCCAGAGGGGCATTGCAGCTATAAGTCCCCTTACCTGGCAGCCAGACTGGCTTGCAAAGTCTCCTTAAGGAGAATAGTGTTCCCCCGTGGAATTTTAGGGGCATTGCAGCTATAAGTCCCCTTACCTGGCAGCCAGACTGGCTTGCAAAGTCTCCTTAAGGAGAATAGTGTTCCCCCGTG
>NC_134361.1:150233646-150236146 GCF_048569485.1 Anomaloglossus baeobatrachus | reverse complement strand
GCCGTCACTGCCCGCGGCCTTCTTAGATTTTAGCAGTTTGATTCTGTCTTTTATTTCCAGCACACTGATTGGTATGTCCAGAGGATTTTGAAAGTCCTTGATTGTCTCCTCCATGTCCCTCAGTTTAGTCATTATATGCTCTTGTTCTGGGGTTAGGTCGTCTTCTGGGATATTCTTGTAGAGGCCCTTGAAGTAGCTGTGCCAGATGTTGCCATTTTGAATGTGGAGGGTACTTTGCTTGGGACTTGTACCGATATGGCTCCATGTCTCCCAGAATGAGTTGTCCTGGAGGGAGTCTTCGAGCTGCTGCAGTTTGTGGGAGATGTGCTTTTGTTTTTTCTCCTTGAGGGTTCGCTTGTATTGCCTCTGTAGGGTGTCATGGACCACTCTTAGCTCCTTGTTGTCCGGGTCTCTGTGTTTTTGATTTGAGGCTATCCTTAGGGAGTTGCGCAGTGTCTTGCATTCTTTATCAAACCATTTTTGGCCTTGTTTATTTGTAGGTCTCTTGGAGTTGGTCCTTCTGAGGCCTGCTAGCTCTGCCATGGTATATAGGATGTTATTAAAGTCGTTTACTGCCAGGTTGACCCCTTGCTGGTTTGATGTATAGGATTTTGTGTGAAAGTTTACAAGCAGCTCTTTAATCTCTGTTCTGTTGGTCGTGTTGGTGTATTCAATGGCTAACTGTTTGGACCACTTGAAGGATGGTGGCAAATTGTGGAGACCGCTCAAGTGGGGCTTTTGTGTTGGTGACTTGTCCGTGGATCTCAGGTACAGCAGTGTCTGGTTGTGGTCTGACATGTGGGTGTCGGGGGTGACTATGAAGGCATTCATGTTTGCTGGGTCCATGTCTGTTATGGCATAATCCACTACACTACTGCCCGTGTGGGAGTTTAGTGTAAATCTCCCTAATGAGTCCCCCCTGGTGCGCCCGTTCAGTATATGCAGCCCCAAGCTCCGGCACAGGTTCAGCAGTTTTCTGCCGCTTTTATTCACCACTCTGTCATAGCTGTTTCTTGTTGTCTGTACTGAGTCTCTGTAGAAGGGCTCATCTCCCAGGACGTATGTGTTTCCGTCAGGTGACAGGTAGTCCTTCTCTGTACCTGTCCTGGCGTTCAGGTCTCCACAGATGAGCACCTTACCTTTGGACTGGAATTGGGCAGCCTCCCTCTGAAGTTCCTCGTAGATGTCCGGCTTATAGTATGGGGATTCTGATGGAGGGATGTAGGCTGCGCAGAGGTAGATGTCCTGCTGAGAGGTGAGGATGGAGCTGCTTATCTTCATCCAGATATGGCTTTCTCCTCTTTTTATTGCCTTGATATGTTCTTGGATCTCCTCCTTGTACCATATTAGTATGCCCCCTGAGCAGCGGCCATGTTTGGTGTTCTTGTTTTTCTGGGCGGAGACAGAAAATTCCTTGTATCCCATGGGTGCGAGAGATTCCTCCTCTGCCCGGGCCCATGTCTCCAGGAGGATCTGGATGTCAATGTTCTTTAGCCTTTGTTTGAAGTCTGGGTCATTTGTCTTGGACCCAAAAGCTGAGGCATTCAATCCTTGAATGTTCCAGCTGCTGATAACTAAGGATGTCATATTTAGTTGATATACCTTATAATGAGGAAGGATAGATTTTCATAGGACATAACCGGATTTAGTGGTGGGTTTGGGTGGCATATTTTAGTAGTGTCCTAAGAGTTTGCTGCACAATGTGTTGAGCAATGTCCTTATTTCTGCCATGTTGCTGCCCTCTGTTGCTTTGTATTGCCATTTTGGGGCATGTGGTCTTGAGTATTTCTGCCATCTCTGTGGACTCTCTCCAGGGGTCTCTGTGGGCTGCCATCTGTTTGGTGGGTGTCTTGCTTGTGGTCTTGGAGGTCTGTTTAGAACCATGTCCTTTAGCTCTCTTGCTAGATGGCTGACTCCTTGTTTATTGAGGTGTTTGTCGTCATAGAGGTGATGGAGCGTTATTTCGGGGTGTCTTGCCAGCTGTATGTTTGGTGCTGAGGTAATACTGGCGGCCAGCTCTGAGTTGATTTGCTGGGTTATTTGTTGGTGTACATCTTTCCTTGGAAGCAGGGCAGACAGGATTATTTTGGTTCTGGGGAATGTTTGCTGGGCTGCTAGTGCGAGTTTTGATAGGTCCTTTGTGACTGTCTTTTGGTGGATATCGTTTGTGCCGGTGTGTAGTATGAGGTGTGTGGGCTCGGTGAAATATGGGTTACTGATCACCTCCTCTGCTTGTGGGATCGTTGAGCAGTGAATTTTTGTAACCCGAGCCGTCGGAAACAGTCTCTGAGTGTCCAGGTATTTCCCATTTGAGTCTATTATTAGGACTATATCAGGATCCAGTGTTTTATTTGGGCCATTTGGTTTCTGTGTGTTGGGTCTCTGAGTGTTGGTTGCCTTTGTTTGTTGTGATGATGCATTTTCATTGCTGGGGTTGATGGTAGGGGTTTCCTTCGTGTTGTTGGGTCCAGGGGTGTTGGACACCCTGATATGCTGTGCT
>NC_134361.1:149933646-150156146 GCF_048569485.1 Anomaloglossus baeobatrachus | reverse complement strand
TATCCCTCTAGCTATCCCTCTATTTATTTATTCCATTCATCCATTCATCCATCCATTCATTCATTCATCTCTATATCCCTCTAGCTATATCTATAGATCTATTTATCTAGCCATTTTTTTGCAGTACGCAATGAAATGGAAATGAAAGCGACCTCACGGACCTGCATCATGCTACCGTAGTAGTGACATGGGCATGCTGCGATATTTGACAGCATGACCAAAATGTCATGTAGCCCAAGGAAAAAATAGTGGTCAAGGTTTTTCACAAAAATCTGCAGTAACTATATTTTATTGCAGATTATTATTATTATTATTATTATTATTATTATTATCGCACTATTACAATGCGCTTCACAGTGCAGAAAAATGATCCTCACATCACATGCAGCACTGAGTTGTCAACAGTCAGAATGAATGGTCATGTGACCACTCGTATGCAATATGCACATTCCACATTCTGAGCCCAATGTGTCAATTCATATAGTGACACAGAGGGATAAGCCTGGACAAGCTGTGTGTGTGTGTGTGTGTGTGTGTATATGTGTATATATATATATATATATATGTATATGTGTATATGTATATATATGTATATGTGTATATGTATATATGTATATGTGTATGTATATATATATATATATTACATACATGTTGTGAGGCGGTGACAGGGGTAATATTTGAAGACCGCTATGTGTCCCCCAGAATGTGTCTGGAAACCCTCTGAGTTTGCTATAGCTATTACTGGGAGTATAGCACAAAGGGTAACAGGGAGACAGATCCCTCCTCCCAGTCCAGGTTTTGTAGCAATCCTCATGTCCGGCATTTTCGTTTAAATCATGCAGAGCACAGCAGGGTGTGTCTGAGTTGAGAGCCAGGCTTGGTGAAGCTAACACATGCTGTGTGAGCTGGGCTGGCTCTGTGTGGAGTGAATACAGGCCAAGAGTGTGAGCCTAGGAGAACCTTACACAGATCCCTGCGGTTAACGGGGTCCTAAGGTAGCAAGACTTTTTTTTGATGCAAAGAATTTGTCTATATGCACCGGCTGTGATCCGGAAGAGACTTTGACAGTGGGAAATTGGATCTATTTATGCTGCAACAATAAATAGAGTGTTGGTGTGAACACGCTGCTGCCTCACTGCCTCACGTTTTTGCCCAAGCAACGCTGCTACCTCACATTATGGTGGAGAATGCGGGCATGGCAGCCTGGTTGCTAAGGGCAATGGTCTAAGAGGTACTTACCCGGAAAAAAAAAAAAAAAATTTACTGACTGTTTGCGGTGGATCGGCGGGTCCACGAAGCTTACAGGCGTTGCAGCCTGGTTGCTAGGGGCAACAACCCAGTTTTCACATGTTTATGATCAAGCCTGCAAAGTTACAGTTTAACTCAGCAGCCACTATGGAGGATCTTGTAAAGCAGCTGGCCCAGTCTACTGCTCAACTACAGCAGGCTTTTGCACAAACCAGTGCACAACAGCAACATGCTAATGCTCAGCAGCAACAGGCTAATGCTCAGCAGCAACAAACCAATGTCCAGCTCCAGCGGGCGTTAGTTCAGCAACAGGAGACAAACAGCTTGTTGACTAAGCAGCTTTCTGCTCTGCGAGAAGCGCTCCCAGCGGTAACTCCAGGTCATCCAGTCCTTCCTGCGGCCCAGGACAGAGTAAGGGCGGCACTTACGAAGATGAGTGCAGAGGATGACCCAGAAGCCTTTCTCTCCGTGTTTGAGAGGACCGCTGAGCGAGAGAAATTGTCTATCGACCATTGGACTGATGTCGTGGCCCCGTTCTTGGTAGGTGAACCCCAAAAAGCCTACCTGGATCTCAGCACGGAGGATGCCAAGGACTATGGCACACTGAAAGGTGAGATCCTTGCACGAATGGGGGTTAACACTTATCTCCGGGCCCAACGAGTGAATCAGTAGTCCTTTGAGGAGGGAAAACCTGCACGCTCACAGGCCCATGTCTTACTGGACCTTGTAAAAAAATGGCTGCAGCCGGAGACCTTGAACCCCGGACAGATGATTGAGCGGGTGGTGATTGAACGGTTTGTGCGGACTTTGCCAGCCCCCATTCAACGGTGGGTGGGACAGGGGGACCCCGGTACCCTAGACCAGCTAGTGAATTTGGTGGAACGCTACACAGCTACCCAGGAGTTGGTCCGGGACTCTGCTTCACGGCGGGCACTCCGTAGGGATACGCCCCCTTCACAGTTGGTAAAAGACTCCCGTCCCTCCTCGGGTGCTGCCCCGTCTTCAGCCCTGGCAGAGAGTAAACCCCAGACTAAGGTCAGCCAGAGTCCCGGTTCCCCAAAGTCAGACACCCGAAACAGGGACACCTCTGCTGTTATGTGCTGGCGGTGCCATCAGCTCGGGCATGTGATGGCACAGTGCCCACTCACATCAGAACCCATGGACTGCCGGTACGCTCGCCGGGTATCAATGTATGCCCATACTGTTTGTACCGTAAGCACTGTTACTATGGCGGAGGAGCCCCATCTCTGCAAAGTACGTGTTAATGGCTATACAGCAGAGGCTTTGTTGGACTCAGGAAGTGTAGTGACTCTTGTACATGCCTCCTTGGTCTCCGGGGAAAACCCTACGGGACATAAAGTAGAGGTACTTTGTATTCATGGAGACCTACGTGAATACCCTATGGAAAGGGTCACCATTGCTACCTCGTGTGGAGAGGTTCAACATGAAGTGGGGGTGATGAAAAGACTTCCATATGCTGTTATTTTGGGAAGAGACTTGCCCCTGTTCTGGACATTATGTGGGAGGCGACCTAGCCCTCCGAAGTGTATGATTGAACCAGGCCCTGAGCTGGACGATCCCGACTCAGGGATACCTGCCGTAGGGGTCACCAGTATAGGGACAGAGTGTAACCCTGCCAGGTTCCCCCTAGAGGTAATGACAGGAGAGGTTGAGCCACCCGAGGCAATCCCGGAGTTGAACGTGTCTCCAGATAATTTCGGAACAGCACAGCTCTGGGACCCCACATTGGCTCCTGGACGTGGAAATGTACAGGTAATTGATGGGGTACCCCAGCGGCCTGGTGCCAGGCTGGAAACTCCCTACATGGCTCTAAAGCGAGAGTTGCTCTATCGGGTTGATACAATCCGGGGGGAAATAGTGGAACAGTTGGTGGTCCCTCAGCCGTACCGCCGTCAGACCTTGGAATTGGCTCATAACCACCTAATGAGTGGGCACCTAGGTGAAGAGAAAACGCGGGAACGCATGTTTCAGCGGTTTTACTGGCCAGGGGTCGGCGCAGAAATTAAGAGGTTCTGTGAGTCCTGCCCAGTTTGTCAGTTGACCGCACCAACGCACCGTTTCCGTAGTCCTCTGATACCTTTACCCATTATAGAGGTGCCTTTTGAGCGGATTGCTATGGATCTGATCGGACCCATTGTAAAATCAGCCCGTGGTCACCAGCACATCCTGGTAGTGATGGATTACGCGACACGTTATCCGGAGGCCATTCCACTACGTCACACCTCGGCGAGGCTTATTGCTCGGGAGTTGTTTGCTATGTTCTGTCACGTGGGGTTACCCAAAGAAATCCTGACTGATCAGGGCACTCCCTTTATGTCTAAAATTACAAAGGAACTGTGCAAACTCCTCCAGATCAAGCAGCTACGCACGTCAGTGTACCATCCCCAGACTGATGGTCTAGTGGAACGTTTTAATAAAACTCTGAAGGCTATGTTGAAAAAGGTGGTCTCCAAAGAGGGGAAAGATTGGGACATGTTATTGCCCTATTTAATGTTCGCTATCCGCGAGGTCCCACAATCTTCCACCGGGTTCTCGCCATTTGAGTTACTGTATGGCAGACATCCGCGGGGACTGCTGGATATAGTTAAGGAAACTTGGGAACAGGAGCCCACCCCTCACAAAAGCACAGTGGAATACGTTATGGGTATGCAGGATCGTATCACGGCAATAATGCCCATTGTTAAAGAGCATTTGCTGGATGCTCAGGCAGCCCAAAGTACTCAGTATAATAGAAAGGCCTTCATCAGGTCTTTTAAACCGGGAGATCGTGTCTTAGTCCTAATACCTACTGCAGAAAGTAAGTTCTTAGCCAAATGGCAAGGTCCCTATGAGATCCGGGAGAAAGTGGGGGAAGTAAACTATAAGGTGTATCAGCCAGGTAGAAGAAAACCAGAGCAAATCTACCATGTAAACCTGCTGAAGGCGTGGAAAGACAGGGAATGTATGGTGGCTGACGTAACGGTGGACCTAACCTTTTCAGGTGCCTTGACAACAACAAAGGAGGATTCCCCTGATGATGAATTGGGAGTGAGGATAGGGGATTCTCTCTCAAAACAGCAGAGACGGGAGTCTCGGAGGTTAGTGCAGCGGAATACGGATGTGTTATCAAGCCTACCAGGCCGAACAACCGTAATCCACCATGATATTGTCACCGAGCCTCAAGTAAGGGTACGCCTGAGGCCATACCGGGTACCAGAGGCTCGTAGAGCTTGAAAAGATGCTCCAACTAGGGGTTATTGAAAAATCCACGAGCGAATGGGCCAGTCCCATTGTGCTGATCCCGAAACCAGACGGTTCTTTAAGATTCTGTAATGACTTCCGAAAGTTAAATGAGGTTTCGAAATTTGATATGTATCCCATGCCCAGGGTCGACGACCTGATAGAGAGACTGGGACGGGCCCAGTACTTCACGACTCTTGATCTCACTAAAGGTTACTGGCAGGTGCCGCTGACAGAGGCGGCAAAAGAAAAGACCGCTTTTGTCACGCAAGGGGGGCTCTATCACTATGTCGTCTTGCCATTTGGTTTACATGGGGCTCCGGCCACGTTTCAGAGATTAATGGACATAGTGTTAGAACCCCATCAACCATATGCCTCCGCATATTTGGATGACATCATCATCTATAGCAGTGACTGGAGCACCCACTTATCTCAGGTACAAGCGGTAGTGGATTCGCTCAGAGCTGCTGGTCTGACGGCGAATCCAAGCAAATGTGCTATGGGTCTCAAAGAAGCCCGTTACTTGGGGTATGTGATAGGCCAAGGGGTTATCAAGCCACAAGTAAACAAATTCGAAGCCATTCAAAACTGGCCTCGTCCCCTTACCACAAAACAGGTAAGAGCCTTTCTGGGTATAATGGGGTATTACCGACGATTCATACCCAATTTTGCTGGAAGGTCGGCGCCTTTGTCCGATCTTTTAAAAGGGAAGAAGTCGGTCATGGTCCACTGGAATACACAAGCAGAGGAAGCCTTAGATATTTCCTTATTTTTGAAAGAAAAGCACATTTGTTTTCAATGAGGCTGACATTAAATTAAACAAATACACTCTATACATTATTAATGTGGTAAATGACTATTCTAGCTGCAAACATCTGGTTGTGAATGCAATAGATGCATCTAGATGGGATGTGGAGGAACGCCCCCTCTTGAGTCTGCCTAAGGGTCCCCTCTAAGGTGTGGGAGACCTGGTTGCTATGTGTCTGTGTGTACATACCCTATTCCAGCCCTCTGGATTACCTGGAAGTACTGCCCCAGCGTGGGTGCAGTACTCTGTGGTGCCTGACCAGGTCAGAGGCGCCACATTAGCGCAGCTGAAACGTTTTGCTGATTAGAGAAGCTATAAAACTGACCTTTCTTTGAGCTAGTTGACGATCTGGAGCATTATATAAGTTGGTTCTATTAAACTCTTAAAATGGCCAGAAAAAGTACATTGGAGTCTCTAGGTTGAGAAATCGACGCCTCACAGGTCCTCAACTGGCAGCTTCATTAAATAGTACCCGGAAAATGCCAGTGTCAAGGTCTACAGTACAGAGGTGACTCCGAGACGCTGGCCTTCAATTTAGAGTGGCAAAGAAAAAGCCATATCTGGACTGGCTAATAAAAGGAAAAAATTAATATGGGCAAAAGAACAGACATTGGACAGAGGAAGATTGGGGAAAAAAAGTGTTCTGGACAGACAAATCTAAAGACTGCTTTACACGCTGCAATATGTCATGCGATCGCATTTGCGATCGCACCCGCTACCATCGTTTGTGCGGCACGGGCAATTTTCCCCTCACCCATGACAGCACCACGTGAGAGAGGGATCCGCCCAGCGAGGACAGTTAACCATTCTGAATAAAAGGGCGGTACCTCTCCCCTTCGTCAGTTGGTTTCCTGTCCTTGATGGGGGACCCCCGTTCTGAAAACTGGCTGTGAAGAGAAGTCGTCGCCTACAAACCCAGCCCCTTCCGGTGTCTGGAAGAACAGGGTGAGTCCTGTAGCACCGTTCTTCGGGGCTGGAAGCGCCGTCCACCTGCCCCTGGGGGTCCTGGTGTCCGTGCGGGGGCGTCCGGCAGGAGAAGTTTGTGGGATCCCGGTCCGCCGCTCCTTCCTCCCCGCCCTGCGCTCCATGCTGCCTGACTTCCGGGTACGCAGCTGCGCGGCGGTCGTGCTGGGAGATGGAGGCGGGGCCTTGCGTGACGTCACCAGCCAAAGATGGCGGGGTCCATGCAACGCTGAGGCCTGCCATTCTGGGCTGCGGGTGCTCCTGTCCAGGGAGCGTGGGGCAACGGGGAGGAGCCTCTCCTTGGACCGGAAAGCGGAGGATCACTTTTTAAAAAAAAATAAAAATAAAACAACATATAAAGACACTTCTGGCTCTGTAGAGTGAGGGTGCCTGTGCTCTGCCATGGATACTGATGAGCAGCAGCACTCTCCGGTACATCGTCAGCAGAGCCGAAAACCTGATGACTGCTCTAGTGACACCGGCCGGACGGGCCGTGGCAGCCATGACAGCAGATCCTTTCGTGACTCTGCAGCTCCTGTGAGACCTGTGGATGTTCCAAAACAGCCTTCAAAGCCGGTACCCTTGATTCTTATGGTGGTGAGTGATTTTCGTGAATGTCACCTTACTCATAGTTCCCTTGTGTGTTTTTTTTTTTTTCCCTGCTTTTGTCTGCCTTTCTTGGGCCCCTAAAAAATCGGTGTCCAAAAAGAAGCATAAGGAGTGCCTCCTATGCAGAGAACCCCTCTCTGAGGAGTGGCATAAGAAGTTGTCAGGCGTGCATTCGTCGCACAATTGCGGAGGAATCTTTGGGACTCTCAGCGGACGTCCGTTCGGCTATCCGCTCAAAGCACAAGATTCCATGAAGGCTTTCTTAAAGAGGAAAAAATCAAAACCAGTTGACTCTGCCCCTTCCTCATCTTCCTCCGGTACGGCCTCGGACTCCTCCTCCTCAGATAGTGATGTAGGAGGCAGACCGTGCTTCTCCATTGATGATATAGGGACCCTAGTCAAATCGGTCAGGGCAACTATGGGGTTGACAGAGGAGAAATCCTCTACATCCCTGGAGGATGTTATGTTTGGAGGACTGGAAGAAAGGAAGAAGCGTACCTTTCCGGTCAACAACAAGATTGAGGCGCTTATTCAAAAAGAGTGGAAGCGTCCAGACAGAGCAGGTTCTCTCCCCTCCTCCTCCAAGCGAAAATATCCCTTTGACGAGGACAAAACGACCGTATGGGATAAGGCGTCTCGAATCTTTGCTGCCGTCGCGAAGTCCTCTCTACGAGGGGGCATCCCCTTGGAAGACTCTGGGACATTGAAAGATCCCATGGACAAAAAAGCGGATGTCGTTCTTAAGCACTTGTGGGAAACATCTGCAGGGATCTTGAGGCTGGCTATCGCAAATACCTGCATGGCCCATTCCCTAATGATCTGGCTCCAACGGATTGAGGATCAGTTGCAAGATAACGCCTCCCGTGAAAAGATCTTATCTAAACTTCCACTTCTCCAGGGGGCAGCAGCCTTTCTGGCGGATTCCTCAGCGGATGTTATCAGACTAGGGACTCGTTCTGCTGGACTGTCCAATCAAGCCAGACGGGCATTGTGGCTGAAGGGCTGCCCGGGAGATCTACAGTCCAAACACAAGTTGTGTACGGTGCCCTGTGACTGTCACCTGCTTTTTGGGAAACAGTTGGAGGACGCATTGGACAAGGCGTCAGATAGCAAGAAGTCCTTCCCGAGGTTCCACTCTGGTTCGTCTAGTTCCTTTCGGAGGCAGAGATTCTCCAAGGGCAGGCCCCCGGATAATCGGCGGTGGGAGCATAGACCCAAGTGTGACTCCGGCTTCATGTTCAGGGGCGCCACAGCCTCCTCGAAGAAATCTGCCCAGTGACGCCAGGCTACTGGTCAAAGGACGCCTTTCTCACTTTCTGGAGCAGTGGGAAAGCATTTCCTCCAACGCCTATGTTCTCCTTCAGCCACCACAGCATTTCGTCATCGCTCCTCTTCGGAGGTCACAGTCGGAACAACAAGCTCTGGAATCGGAAGTCCTGCTGTTGATTGGGAAGGCAGTCCTGTGCGAGGTACCCATTGCGGAAAGGGGAAGGAGGTTCTATTCCCCTCTCTCGTAGGAAAATCGGACGGTTCCTTCCGAACAATAATAAACCTCAGTTGTCTCAACTGGTTTTTACAGTATTTCCCGTTCAAGATGGAGTTTGTTCAGTCTGCAATAAAACTGCTGTTTCTCGACTGTTATATGGTGGTAATAGACTTGAAAGATGCCTATTACCATGTCCCTATACATCCACATTTTCAACAGTTTCTACGAGTGGCTGTTTCCATCAACAACCGACTCGGTCATTTTCAGTTCCGAGCCCTCCCCTTCGGGCTGTCTGTAGGCCCCAGGATTTTTACGAAAATAGTGGCAGAGATGTCGGCTCATTTGCGGATACAGAATGTTCTGCTGGTCCCTTACCTGGACGACTTCCTGGTGATTGGGAACTCCAAGCAGCAATGTGCGGCGCATCTCCGATGCCTTCAAATGACTCTGCAAAACCTGGGTTGGATGGGGAATTACAAAAAGTCCCGGTTGGACCCAGTCAGGATTCAATCATTCCTCGGTCTCACTCTCAACTCAGACTACAGAGAACAATGGTGAAAAAAGGGTTTTCATAAGCCGCGCCAAATGATCACTGGTTCAAGTAGTCCGATTAATGAATCTTTATTTAGCACAGGTCTACGCGTTTCTGGAGGCTCAGCTCCCTTCCTCAGGACCGTCAGGCATAAGAAAACATCAAATCTATTGCAACAGGAATGAACAACACATATATACATTTGATGACGTCAAAGGACCGCTTCTGTTACAAAAAACGGGCGGGAAAGGGTGCATTGCAGTATACTCTGACGCAATACTTGTAACATCATAATAAATGTAAAAAACCAAATGCGATTTTCCTGACATCACTATATCATAGATGGTCATATATTGAAATTTGTGAAATAAAGAAATACAAAACAGAAATATATGTGGTAATGAGACTCTGAAAGTCCAAAAATTTGTATATGTATATAATATATTATATAATGTATATACAGTATATAATATATACACACACACATATAGTGTCAATCTACAACAGAACCACGTAAGAAGAGCCTAGAACTCACCTAGAAGTGTCAGCGCTGGAGACGAAATAAGATCAGAAACAGGGAAATAGGAGCATGAAACCACACCGCCAGCAGAGCGTGTGGTACATCAAAGTGAAAAAAACACCATCAGTTCCTCAGTATCGGTATGATAACAGGGAGAAAATATTCCAAAAAAACTCAAATGACATCCCATCGTGAAAGTAAGACAGAATCCACACATCCAGGAGTTGCTCATAACCTCAAATTTAGTGCAGGAGTTCAAAGAAGTTCAGGAGCGTGGGAAAAAGACAGAACCCGCATGCGCGGGAAGCAAGTGCAGAATCCAGGGGGTGAACAGAGTTCAATACCGTGGGAAAAAACCACACGGCACCTGCGCCAAAAGAAAGACACAGAGCAAGTGTACCATTGAAGCAAAATGAATAGAGAAAATGGAGGTGGCCCGAGAGCCAATCAGTGCGAACCCTTATATCAGACACACAAAGAAATAAAAAACATTAGATGTTCACCAACCTCATGAAGTGAAACAGGAGACATGAATTCCAATAATATATATTAAACAAAACTACCGAAATTAAAGGACAAGAACGGAGAAAAGACCGTGAAAGCCGAGTGCAAAGGTGCGGTAATACATATTGAGCCATTAATATCACACCAATAAATCTATATTAATACCGCTACCGCAAAAAATTGGCAGACAACCGTGAAGAATAAATATGTGCAGGACAGACAATTAAAAGAACCAAGACACAAACGTCAATCGTGTTCTAAAGGACACGATATAAGATGGATAAAAAGAATATTTAAAAACCACAAGGGATTGATAAGAAGCAAACCTGCTGACAGATGCACATAAATAAATATACATATCCCAAGAATATAATATAATAAAAATTGCACTGAGGTGTATAGACACTAGAACATAAAAAATAATAAGTAGCAGACCTGTCATAAAACCATAGCTAAGAAAATATATATATATATATATATATATATATATATATATGTATATATATATATATATATATATATATATATATATATATATTATAAAAAAATAAAGGATGCATATAAGAATATATTAAAATCATTAAATTATCAGATAATAATGATAATAAAAGCTTATACAAAATAGAACATGTAACCAACAGCATCAGTGAAATAAATCCGAGACCTCGTTAAGACCCTGTGGTTTTAATGTATTGAGTTTATAGATCCAATAAGTTTCTTTTCTATTTAGAACCTCCTATCCGGTTGGGTGTGTATGGGGGTATATGTTCTATAGGGGTGACTTTCAAACGAATTTTTTTATCATGGCATAGGGTAGTGTGTCGGGATAACCCATGGAGCATAAAACCCACCTTAATATTGTCTGTGGGAATTAATACGATTGTGTAGTGCCTGAGTCGTCCTACAAATGTAACGCTTATCACAGTCACATTCTATCAGATATATGACAAATTCAGATTGACAGGTGAGATGTCCCTTTATAATGAATTCCGTTCCCCCTGGGGCCAAACCAAAACTGACCCTCTCGTGTTGAATTGTTTTACAACATAGGCAATTATTCGCATAGCATTTGTAAGAGCCCATAGGTCTATTAGTAGTTGTGGGAGTAGGATAATCCCTGAGCCTACTGGGGGCTAATTGATTTTTTTAAGCTAGAGGCCCTTCTGTATATAATACCAAGGTGGGTGGGTAGCACCTCTTTTAGATATGGATTATTCTGTAGTACTGGTTCTGTTGTAGATTGACACTATCTGTGCATGTGTGTGTATATATTATATGTATATATATGTATATATATATGTGTGTGTGTATGTATGTATGTATGTATGTATGTGTGTATATATGTATATATATATGTATATATAATATATTATACATTTTTGTACTTTCAGAGTCTCATTACCACATATATTTCTGTTTTGTATTTTTTTTATTTCACGAATTTCAATATATGACCATCTATGATATAGTGATGTCAGGAAAATCGCATTTGGTTTTTTACATTTATTATGATGTCACAAGTATTGCATCAGAGTATACTGCAATGCACCCTTTCCCGCCCGTTTTTTCTAACAGAAGCGGTCCTTTGACGTCATCAAATGTATATATGTGTTGTTCATTCCTGTTGCAATAGATTTGATGTTTTCTTATGCCTGACTTATGCATCTCATTTTCATCGAACGCAAGAGATAGTCCTGCCCTCCTTCTGTAGCCATCCCGCTAGTGAAGAGGAACGTTGATTTCACACCCTAGATGTGCACAGGGCCCTCCTACACTATATTTCAGTGACGCGGGCAGTAAGGAAGACAGTCATTATTCATCTCCTTTCAGGGTAGTACACGGGGTCAGGGGGTGTCAAAGGGTACTATTGCTAGGTGGATTAGGGAGGCCTTTACTTCAGCCTACTCCTCCAGTGGTGCGCCCGTTCCGGAGAACATTCGGGCCCATTCCACCAGAGCAGTGTCTACCTCCTGGGCTGAACGTGCGCAGGTATCTATTGAACAAATTTGTAGGGCCGCTACCTGGTCCTCAGTCTACTTTTTTCCGGCACTATCGGTTGGACATATCCTCCTTGGCTGCTCTTTCATTTGGTAGACAGGTGCTTGACTGGTCCCTCCCTACTTAGGTTTTCTCTGGAAATCTCTCACGTGGTGCTGTCATGGGTGAGGGGAAAACACCACGGTTACTTACCGGTAGCCGGTTTTTCCAGAACCCATGATGGCACCCATATAATCCCTCCCTTTCTCATCCTTGGTGTGCACTTCTGGGGGTGCTTCTGTGTGTTTAGTGGTGATGGAGTAAGTTCTAACGATTGTTGGAGGTCCTCTCATTCTCGGTAATCAACTGACGAAGGGGAGAGGTACCGCCCTTTTGCTCAGAATGGTTTCCTGTCCTCGCTGGGCGGATCACTCTCATGTGGTGCTGTCATGGGTTCTGGAAAAACCGGCTACCGGTAAGTAACCGTGGTGTTTCTTGCCCATGTCGCACAATGCTGTAACCCCCCCCCCTTCCTAACTACCTCGCTGTGGGCGGCGAACATCCACTTCCTGAAGGGGGAGGGACGTTCGGCGTCAGAGACTTCACACAGTGGCTGGCCAATAGAAGCTAAACAGATCTAACTTTTTGTCAACCTCTCATCATATGGGAGGCCTTCCATTCCTTGTAGTAGTCTAGTTAGCTGCCTTTGAACTGACTCTAACTTTTGAATGTTCTCTTTTTAAAATGTGGAGCCCAAAACTGGATCCCATAACTGGATCCCATATTCCAGATGTGTCCTTACAAGTAATTTATAGAGGGGTAACAATACATTGGGATCACAAGATCTAATCTCTCCTTTTATACACCCTAAAATCTTGTTTGCTTTAGCAGCTGCTGCTTGACATTGAGTACTGCTGCCCAGCTTATTTGTAATAAGAATACCAAAGTCCTTCTCCTGTTCTGTAGTCCCGAGTTTACTACCATTTAATGTATACACAGCTATAGGATTACTCAATCTTAGGTGCATTACTTTACATTTATCAACATTAAATTTAATTTGCAAAGTATCTGCCCATTCTGACATCTTATCCAGATCTTTTTGTAATATTGTACTATCAAGGTCAGTTTTTAATATCCTACATAGTTTGGTGTCATCAGCAAAGACTGACACTTTACTATCAATCCCATCCACAAGGTCATTAATAAAGAGATCCTAGCACAGATTCCTGCGGCACCCCACTGCTGACTATAGCCCATTTAGAGAATGTACCACCTATGACTACTTTGTTTCCTATCTTTTAGCCAATTACTTACCCAGTTGCAAATAGTTTTCCCTAGTCCTTGCTTCTGGAGCTTTAGTATAAGGGTGGTGTCACACACAGCGACGACGACGTCGCTGTTACGTCACCATCTTCTGTGACGTTGCAGCGACGTCGCTGTCGCTGTGTGTGACATCCAGCAATGACCTGGCCCCTGTTGTGAGGTCGCCAGTCGTTGCTGAATGTCCAGCTTAATTTTTTGGTCGTCGCTCTCCCGCTGTGACGCACACATCACTGTGACAGCGAGAGAGCGACGAAATGAAGGGAGCAGGAGCCGGCATCTGGCAGCTGCGGTAAGTTGTAACCAGGGTAACCAAGGGAAGACCTTTCCCTGGTTACCCGATATTTACCTTCGTTACCAGCGTCCGCCGCTCTCGCGCTGCCAGTGTCGACTCCCTGCTCTCTGCACATGTAGCTGCAGTACACATCGGGTAATTAACCCGATGTGTACTGTAGCTAGGAGTGCAGGGAGCCAGCGCTAAGTAGTGTGCGCGGCTCCCGGCTCTCTGCACATGTAGCACAGCGACGTGTATCGTTATGATCGCTGCTGCGTCTGCTGTGTTTGACAGCTAAGCAGCGATCATAACAGCGACTTACAAGGTCGCTGTTGCGTCACAGAAAATGGTGACGTAACAGAGACGCCGTTCTCGCTATGTGTGAACCCAGCTTTAGGCTATTATGTGGTACAGTATCAAATGCCTTTGCAAAGACCAAATAAATCACATCCACTGCATTACAAATATTCAGATTTGCATTTACACCCTCATAGAACCCCGACAGATTGGTTATACACGACTTATCTTTCATGAATCCATGCTGTCTGTCAGTTATATTATTTTCTGTAATATATTATTGCATGTAATCACTTAAAATGCCCTCAAAATTTTTCATACTACTGATGTCAGGCTTACTGGACGGTAGTTGCCTGGATCTACCCTCCTACCTTTCTTAAATATCGGTACCACATCAGCAATCCTGCAATCCTGAGGCACCAACCCTATTACAAGCGAGTCTAAAAAGATGAGATACGGCAGTCTGTTGATTTACGGCGCTCAATTCCCTCAATATTCGTGGATGAATACAATCTGGCTCCGGGGGATTTGTCAATGTTTAATTTACACAGACGCAGGCGTACTTCTTGTGTTTAATTATATCGGGTGGTGAACTTAGATTTTTCACTTGTTGAATGATCCCTGGTACAGTCAGTTCCTTGGGGAACACTGATAAGTGCCTTTTAATATCTTTCTTTTGTTTGTCCTCTATAACTAACTTGTTATATTTTAAGGGGCCGATACCATCCTTTGTTTTCCTTTTGGCATTAATGTATTTATAAAAGATTTTGGGATTTATTTTAATGTCCTTGACGATTGTTTCAGTAACTAATTTTGCTTGCTTAATTTCGTTTTTGCATTTCATATTGATATCTTTATACTCCTGAAATTCTATTTGTTTTCTCAGCCTTCAAAAGTTTAAATGCCCTTTCTTTTTGTTTTATTATACTTTGTATAGTCTTATTTCTCCATAGTGGTTTCTTTTTATTCCTGGACATTCCAGGCTATAATAAGAGTAGAAAGAGCAGCGGGAGGCCCCGCTGCACAACTGAGCAACAAGACAAGTACATTAGAGTCTAGTTTGAGAAATCGATGCCTCACAGGTCCTCAACTGGCAGCTTCTTTAAATGGTATCCGCGCCAGTGTCAACGTCTATAGTGGAGGCGACTCCGGGATGCTGGCCTTCAGGGCAGAGTGGCAAAAAAAAGCCATATCTGAGACTGGCTAATAAAAGGAAAAGAGTAATATGGGCAAAAGAACAGACATTGGACAGAGGAAGATTGGTTTTCTGGCTGAAATTCACATTAAAATCCTCCTTGTGGACATGCCTTAACCACTTAGTGACCACCAATACACCTTTTTACTTAATGTACATAGTCGTGTAAGTGAAAATGCAGAGTCTTGTCAGCTGTACATGGCCATGACCATTATTTCACCCTTTAGACTCTGCTGTCCATAGTGGCTACAGCATTTGGATTAAGTGTGGGACTCACTCATTGACCCGATCAGCACCCTCAATTTGAGATTGTGTCGTCCTGATGGTTCCCTTGAGGCCAATAAATTACCTTAGGGCTGCTTTACACGCTGCGACATTGCTAGCATTTGCTGGCGATGTCGAGCGCGATAGTACCCGCCCCCGTCGTACAGCCGATATGTGGTGGTCGCTGCCGTAGCGAACATGATCGCTACGGCAGTGTCACACGCACATACCTGTTCAGTGACGTCGCTGTGACTGCCGAACAATTCATCCCTCAAGGGGAGGTGCGCTCGGCGTCATAGCGACGTCACTGCGGTGTCACTAAGCGGCCTGCCAATAGAAGCGGAGATGAGCGAGACGTAACATCCCGCCCACCACCTTCCTTCCGCATTGCCGGTGGACGCAGGTAAGAAGATGTTCGTCGTTCCTGCGGTGTCACACATAGCGATGTTTAGTATCTATTTTAAATAAATGTTTTTAAAAATAAATAAAAAATCAACCTAAATTTACCTATTACATAAAGTATATTGTGTCACGAAAAAACAATCTCACTGGGATGTGTTGAAGCTTTCCAGAGATTTCCACATAGTGATTTGAAGGGTTTGGCGTTGACGACTGCTCTAGAAGTGTCCGTTTTCAGCGGCACTGTTCAGGTTTACGCTGCATGCAGTCCCTTAATAGTACACCTTAAGCATGCACTTTCCCACTATCACTTGGGAGTGATAGTTATCCTTTTTACAGGTATAGAATGACTTGAATCTTTCGTTTTGTTCTAACCATCAGAAAGCTGTTTTAATCTCAATTTTTTTTTTTTTTTTTTTTTAATTTTTTTTCTTTACTTTCTCCTGCAGAGTTGGCAGACTCTGGACTTGACCGATGCCAGCACTTAGAGGTATGTAGCAGACTTATCTTGTTTTAACGTTTTTATTGCTTTGGCAAATTGATCTATATAATGTTATACATTAGTAAACATTTGGGTATTTTCTGTAGTGACCCTTTAGTAGATGTGCACAGCAGCATCTTTGTCCTGAAACATCTCTTTGATAGTGGTGTATTTCTGTATTATAGATTAAAGAGAATCTGTCAACAGGTTTTTGCTATGAATGTACCTATATAGAGCCTGGAAGTAAATGGTAACCCAATAAAAAAATCCTACAAATGTATACATTTCCTTGATCCTTAAATTCCCACACACCTGAAGATTAAAGCTGTGCGGACTCTCAAAAAAAAAAACCTGCTCTTTTTAAAAAAAACAAACAAACTGATCCGGTCCGGAATCCGCCCCCATATAAGTCTATGGGGCGCAGAATGTGGAGATTAAAAATGGTAGTAGAAAAGCTAGAGGAATGGGAGCACGCGCGGTGGACTTACCAAGGCTGTACGCTGCTCCCAGGACTTGCATTCACTGCATGGGCAGTTGATTAGTCAGACCTGCCCCCACTTTGAGTGGCATTGTGTTAGCTGACTGCATCAAATCCGCCCCCCCCCCCCCCCCAGACCCACACTTCTTTTATAAACCACTTCATGCCCACGTGATGTTAGAAAAAGAATGTTTGTTTATTCTGGCTGGAAACATCGCACGGCATTTTGAACACTCCCCTATCATGCCTTGATGCGGTGACAATCGGGGTAATAAGGGGTTAATAGCGTACAGCTGCTACCAGATCAGTGATGGCACAAACGTCTGAGACACCCCCGCATCCTTAATCTGTTAATGAAAGTAAATAAACACCGAAAAAATCCTTTATTTGGAATAAAATACAAAAACACACCCTGTTTCACCACTATATTAACCCAAACACCCTGCAGATCTGACGTAATCCACACGATATCCCACAGCGATTCTAGCTCTGCTACATCTGAATCTCACAGCGAGCGCCATAGAACTGGACTGCCCACTGTGAGTGCAGAGAATGAATGAGCAGCGATGACAGCAGGCAGACTCAATCGCACTGGTTGCAGTCAGACGTGCCCCCAGCCTACAGGGCCTGACCGCTGGGTGGG
This sequence comes from Anomaloglossus baeobatrachus, assembly GCF_048569485.1. Lineage (NCBI taxonomy): Eukaryota > Metazoa > Chordata > Amphibia > Anura > Aromobatidae > Anomaloglossus > Anomaloglossus baeobatrachus. The sequence continues at coordinate 150,138,908 of NC_134361.1, read as the reverse complement.
AAAAACGTGCATGTAAAATGAGTGGCCCAGGGAGGCCACAGAAGCAGCGTACAGCAGTGCGGGAGCAGTGTACAACCGGACCGGAGCTTGGGTAAATATGAAGCGCTTGCTTCATTCTTATTTTATTTTTACTTTTTTAATTCTTTTTTCTCGCGTGCCAGATCAAACACCTGGAATCCCAGGACTTGTCCGGCAGCCGGGCAAGTTTGAAAATGCGTGGATCTAGACTTTTTCAGTCCGGGTCCACCCAGCCCTACTGAAAGTAGGATAAAACAATCCCATTTAAAAAGAAAAGGCATTGTGGTCCATAGCATGTAATGTATATTAAAAATATATTAGATTTGCATACGTTATAGTACAAAAAGAGGAGACTACAATGCTTCCACAAGCACAAAATTCATTAATTAATTGGACAGAGACCCACAAAAAATAACCAATATAACATGATTCAAATAGTAGCAAGTATATGAATGATAGAGGGAATCTAATCCACAAGATAATGCATTAATAGCAGGAATTCCAGCAATCACTAAATCAAAATGCAGCAGTGCAAAAAACAGATACTCACTAGTGATGAGCGAGTACTAAAAAGCTCGGGTGCTCGAAGCTCAGGCCGAGCCTCCCAAGATACTCGTGCACTCGGCCCGAGCACCGAGCCCAATGTTATCCTATGGGAGACCCGAGTATTTTTGTGAAATGACCCCCCGGCAGCATGTAGAAACCCTAAAAATGTCACAAAAGTCTCAGAAGAGTGCTCAAATGACATGGCATCAGCATGGGGAAGACCCCTTGAAGCATTTATCACTCAAAAGTCACAGCTGTGAACAATTTTGTCCAAGTTTTACGCCATTTTTACGGACTCACCAGAAAACCTTCCAAAATGACACCAAAATGAATTTTCATGGCGGAAATGTTAAGGGCACATACCCAATAGTGAGATAGAGCTGGTGTATGTTACTTTTTGAGATTAATACATGAAAGATTTTACGTGAAAACCTTGTGTGGCACTCCGATGTCCAAAACGCACGTTTTGTGCTTTTTACTAACGATGTCGGTCATTTTTTTTTTCATTCTATCTCCCGTCGGTCTGTCTCTCTCTGTCTTGTCTGTCCCCCTCTCACAGTCTGTCGGTCAGTTCCCCCCCCTCTCTCTTACTTACCGTTCCCCGATCACTGCCGCGGCGCTGCACGGCTGTTCAAACTCCGGTGGCTTTTCCTCTTTTGAAAAAGCCGGCCGCTCATTAATCAATCTCGTATTCTCTGGTTTCCTGCTTTTCGGCGCCTATGATTGGTTGCAGTGAGACACGCTCCCACACTGAGTGACAGCTGTCTCACTGCACCCAATCACAGCAGCCGGTGTGTGTATACTGTGCAGTGAAATAAATAATTAAATAATTAAAAAAACCGGCGTGCGGTCCCCCCAATTTTAATACCAGCCAGATAAAGCCATACGGCTGAAGGCTGGTATTCTCAGGATGGGGAGCTCCACGTTATGGGGAGCTCCCCACCCTAACAATATCAGTCAGCAGCCGCCCAGAATTGCCGCATACATTATATGCGACAGTTCTGGGACTGTACCCGGCTCTTCCCGATTTACCCTAGTGCGTTGGCAAATCGGGGTAATAAGGAGTTAATGGCAGCCCATAGCTGCCACTAAATCCTAGATTAATCATGTCAGGTGTCTCCCCGAGATTCCTTCCATGATTAATCTGTAAATTACTCCACGGACTCCGGCGTCGCGTCCAGCTCTGCTGCATGGAAGTGACAGGAGCTGCAGAATACACCGCCGCTCCGGTCACCTCCACGCAGCTAATGAGATGAGTATAGCGATCAGCTGAGCTGTCACTGAGGTTACCTGGATCCAGCGGTGGATGCAGCGGTGGCCGCGGGTAACCTCAGGGACAGCTCAGCTGATCGCGCTACTCACCGCCGCTCCAGTCAGCTCCATGCACCAACTGAGGTGAGTATAGCGATCAGCTGCTGTCACTGAGGTTAAGCTGATCGCGCTATTCCCTTCATTAGCTGCGTGGAGGTGACCGGAGCGGCGGTGTCTTCTGCAGCTCCTGTCACTTCCATGCAGCAGAGCTGGACGCGACGCCGGAGTCCGTGGAGTACGCCGGACATGGAGGGTTTGTCGGGGTTAATAAATTGGTAATGAGGGACTTTGTTAGTGTTTTTTATTTCTAATAAAGGATTTTTCGGGTGTGTGTGTTTTTTAACTGTAATTTACAGAATAATCATGGAAGGAATCTCGGGGAGACGCCTGACATGATTAATCTAGGATTTAGTGGCAGCTATGGGCTGCCATTAACTCCTTATTACCCCGATTTGCCAACGCACTAGGGTAAATCGGGAAGAGCCGGGTACAGCCCCAGAACTGTCGCATATAATGTATGCGGCAATTCTGGGCAGCTGCTGACTGATATTGTTAGGGTGGGGGGCTCCCCATAACGTGGAGCTCCCCATCCTGAGAATACCAGCCTTCAGCTGTATGGCTTTATCTGGCTGGTATTAAAATTGGGGGGACCGCACGCCGTTTTTTTTAATTATTTATTTATTTATTTTACTGCACAGTATAGACCCGCCCACCGGCTGCTGTTATTGGGTGCAGTGTGACACCTGTCACTCAGCGTGGGGGCGTGTCTCACTGCAACCAATCATAGGCGCCTGTGGGCGTGGAAAGCAGGGAATATGAGATGGCTGTGTACAGAGCACAGCGCGCCCGCCGGTATAAAGGCTCGGTCACGCTGTGCGGGCCGGCCAATCACTGCAATTCCACAACTAACAGGGCTGTGGCATTGCAGTGGTCTGCCAGCCAATCCCTGCATGAGGGCTGGCTCTCAAAAGAGCGCCAACATGCAGGGATGAAGACCACGAGTAAAGCACGAGTATTGCAAAATTACTCGGTACCCGCCGAGTAGCCCGAGTACAGTGATACTCGTGCGAGTACCGAGTAGTAACAAGCATACTCGCTCATCACTAATACTCACCAAACTGTGCCATAGTAAATGTGCCAGTAATGTAGACTACAGTGCCCTGACATACCTTTCACTTACAGCTGACAAATTGCTGGATTTCTTCCTATTTATTATCTTGTGGCTTAGAATCCCTTTTGCTCATCAGTGTATATCAATGACAAAGGGAAACAATGTTTTGATCTTTTGACTTGTTGGGACTCCACTAGAGGAGGATTAATAATGTTTTCGCTATGTAATCTGAGGACCACATGCTGTAGGGGTTAAAACACAGACTTCAACAATGTCAAGCTCCTGTGCTGTTTACTTATAGGGAATCTGTCAGCAGGTTTTTGCTACCTCATCTGACAGTAACATAATGTAGGCAGAGAGATCCTGAATCCAAAGGTGTCACATAGATCAATGGCTCCAGCTGTTCTCACATAATCAGAGAATTCCGTTTTAACTATGTAGCTGAGCCCAGGGAGCTGTCCCACCCACACCAAGCTCACAAGCAATGCACAATCACAGCAGCGGGTGTGTCACATTGCAGTGTACCTGCGTTTCTAGTCCTGTAATGTCAATCACAGGGTAGTAAAGTTATTTGAAACTTATGTAAACAATTGCACACAAGATATACAGTAGATAGATACCGTATTTTTCGGACCTTAAGACGCACTTTTCCCCCCCCCCCAAATGTTGGGGGAAAGTGGGGGGGTGCGTCTTATGTTCTGAACATAGGGCTGCGGGGAATGAGGGTGCTGACGTGGAGCGGGTCATCGGGGGCACGAGCAGGCTGTAGCAGCCTGCCGTGACAATGTGGACCCGCTCATTTAATATGCACGCCAATCATCCCGCCCATCATCTCTCAGCGCTGAAGCCGGAGCTGACAGGTGGGCGAGGGATAAACAGCCAACCCGCATGATCACCCCTGGCAACTGCAGCCTGGTGTGATCATGTGCGGCTGTATTCACTGCCCCCCGAACATCATCATCAGTGCGGGGGGCACTGAAACAGTACACATTACTCACCATTCCCCTGCAGCATCACAATCTCCTCCTGTCTCCTCCGGTCAGCTGACTTGCGTGGAGACTAGCGGGGCGCACAGCGATGACGTAATCTTTGTGCGAACATGTCCACATGCAGCCGCCGGCACACAGGAGGAAATCGCGATGCAGCAGTGGGACCGCTCCACTCAGCGGCGCTGCCACTGACATAGACTTAAGAGGAGCGGTGCTGCAGGGAGTGAGGTAAGGTGAGTATGAACGTTTATTTTTTTTTATGTGCCACAGGATGCGGCCATACACCAGTATGATGGGGGTATATGAGCAGGATAGGGGTTTATTATGAGCAGCATGGGGAGTATATGAGCAGGACATTACCCCATAAGTGTCATGACCACATTTTTTGCTTAAAATTTTATTTTCCTCCTCTAAAACTAGGGTGCGTCTTATGGTCCCGTGTGTCTTCTAGTCCGAAAAATACGGTACCTAGATAGAGAGAGATGAGGCATAGTTGCTTTTGTTTTTTAACACACTACAACATGCTGTCCTCAGCTTACATAGCAAAAACCTGCCGACAGATTCTCTTTAAACTGAGTTTTATCTTTGCTGTGACTAGCTGGTTTGTGCCATGTTTGACTGCACCCACTTGTGATTAGCAGCTCACTGTCTATAGAAAAGTACACTGAGAGCTTGGTGTGGCTAGAGGCAGCTTTCTCATCTCTAAAAACAAAAAACTGAGCTGTAACACAAAATCAGTAACCATGCAACATTACAAGCATGTAAATGGCAGCCTCTAGACAATAAAAAAAAGCTTTCTCTGCTGCATGGCTAAATCTAAACTCTTGTAGCGGCTGCACCAAATAATCTAAGATACAGGGTTGGACTCAGGGACTGTTTGCCTACATCATCCTGCTTTCAGATGAGGCAAAAAAACCTAGTGACAGGGGACGTGGTTTTCCTTCGGATGGGATGTGAGAACTAATGTAGCATAGGCTCCTGCTGAACTTCCTAAACCAGATGGGCCTATCCGTGTAAATGTCTAGGGGTAAATCCAACAATCAACAGACTGCAGGAGGGAGACTCAAATACTAAGAAAACAACCTAAACTTTTATGCGATTTTAAATTTTCAACTTTATTAACTTATCATAAAAGCAATAAAACACAAGATAATATACACCATAAGAGGGTGGTCAGTGACTGGAAAATAAGTGTATACAATCCTAATACTGTGCTTAAAAACCAATGCAAAATAAAATATTGTAATGTTTAACTTTAACTTTTATTGAATAAAGTAGCAATACCAAAAATGGACACAAGGTGGCATCACACTTAATAACAGTACCAGTCTTCCGGGAGGCGTAACTTTTTTTTTTCTTTTTTCTTCAGTCAATCTGGTCATGTGAGGGCTCTTTTTTTTTTTTTTTTTTTTTTGCGGAACGAGCTGTACTTTTAAATTAAACCAAGTGTTTCATATAGTGTACTGGAAAATGGCAAAAAAAATTCCAAATGCGGAAAAATTACAACAAAAGTGCAATTCCACTTTAGTTTGAGATTTTATTCACTGTATTCACTATATGGTAAAACTGATGTCAGTGTGATGCCAGAGGTCGGTGCGAGTTCGTAGACACCAAACAAATATAGGTTTATGACTCGCCCACCCCAGGGCTATGGGACACCCGGTGCCGGGCCGGACTAGTCCGGTGGTAGTCAGTGGTGGCTGGGCCCGGCTCCGTGGCCCTAGTGGGTGTCAGTTGAATATGTGGCTTGCTTGTTAATGGTTGTGTTCGTGACGCCACCTGTGGCATGCGGCTATCAAGCCGCCGCTGCTGTGTGAGGCCTCCGGGATGATGATATAGCAGCTATGGTAGTACTGCTCCCCACAGGTGGAGCAATGCCCGGGGCACAGTTGGTGCTTGTGAAAGTCTATGGTGCTGTGTGACTAACACGGTGCAGGGCCGACAGGCGAGGAAAGAACCAGGCACAAACAACAGTCTCTTTACCTTTTCCTCTTTTACTCTGGGAACAGTCCAGTCCTGGGAGACCGTTACAGGTGGTGATGGGGATCCGGTCGGCCTGGAAGTACTTGGGGTGATCTTTCTGGCCAGCTGAGTATGAGGCCTACTCCTGTACCTTTCTTGGTGATGATAGGACCCTGCTTCTCTGAATCCAGCAATGGCCCTCTTCGCTGCTGGGACCAATGGCACGTCCCTTCCCTCTGTAGGTGGCTGCGCAGGCCCACTCTCTGGTGCTTCTCCGCTGGGGTCCACACCGGGCCCTGATGCTGCAGCTGTACCTTGGATGTGTCTGGGCCAGGGGCTTGCAGCTCCCCTGCCCTTCGGATTCGGCTACCAGGGACGGATTTTATACCCTGGCAACCACAGACTCCGATGTCCGAGTCTCTCTGCTGCCTCTCAGCTACTCCTGCTTCTCTGGGCCAAACTGCTCCAGCTCTAGGCCCCAGATTCACAGGACAGCTCACTCTGTGTCTGTTCACTTCTGCTGCTCCCTACAGACTAACTAACTCCTCCCCCAGGTCAGGCTTAAGGAAGCTCCCTGAAACTTCAGGTTCAGAGCTCCCCCTACTGGCCTGAGGGAGAAACTGCGGTGGATGTTAACTTACTGGCCAGTAGATTTCCCCATTACCTCCAGGCTCAGCATTAACCCTCAGGAGGGCAATGCCGTTGTGGCGACCAGGTCCTAGGGCGCCACACTCCCCCTTAGTTAAATTCAGTACTCCCGGACTGTAGAAACAAAACATAACATGTCATACATTTCATCCCAATATGGGAGGCACATTCTCTTTAACGTTACAATCTTAAACATTTCTATAAGAGTCCAGTGTGGCTCCCTGCCGGGTGTCCATTACACTGCTCCATGGGGGACCCGCCGCGATCAAACCCCCAACGTAGGCTCTGGGCGTGCGTCAGAGCATTGATGACCCCACTCTATGCACGCCGGACGGGTTTTTCTTCAGGGGTGTTTGAGCACACTGGTGCTAACTATGAACAATTTAGGTGTTGGCCACCCATAGTCCAGTGGCCCAATTGTCCATTTTCGCAATCAAAGAAAAAGAAAACATTTTGTACACAACATGACAGACATTTTGCATAACTATTTACACTCTAATAAGTACTCTTTACTTTATACAGTAGACTCCCTATACCTTAGAGGGGGTTATCCCCGAGTGCTGCGCTGGGACCTACGTAGCTCTGGTGTTTGCCCCTGACTACGTGGTGCGTCTTCTATCTCAGCACTACAGGTGGGCCTAACCCCAATAGGTGAGCGTGATGGTTGCCTTTGTGGTCTAGGAGTCGCCAAGGGTATGACAGGTTCACCACTGACAGGGGGTTGATCCTCCTGTTCCACTGCTGGCGTGTCATCTCGTGCTGGAGCGGACGATTCTTTAGGTGGATCCGGAACCTTTTCTGTTTCTGGCTCGACCAACTGCGGAAACGCCAAAACTGGTACCACTATGGCATTGTTGATTCGGGTCCAAGTTTTGGGGAACTTCCCAAGGATGGTTTGAATCATCTCCCCTTCTTTCTCTTGACTTTGGGGACTTCCTTGTACTCCTTCCATTTCTCTTTGGATTCGGCACCGTTCAGGGCACGCTTTCAGGCGGTCTCGGGAAATTGCTTGACAGGTCTTGCCTTCATCTTTGCTTATGAGGCATACCTTACTATTGTCAAAGTTGGAGGGGATAATGGTGTAGGGCTCATTTTCCCACTGATCATCCAACTTATGCGTCTTCCGCTTCTTCTTGAGGACTTGTTCTCCAGGTGCTAAGGGAGTTGCTGGGGCTGTTTGATTGTAATGCTGTTCTTGTCTCGTTCTTGCTTGAGACAGGCTCCTTTCCACGCACTCCTGGACCTTACGGTACCACTGCTGCCGTTCTGCATCCCAATCCTCTATTTCTTGAACCGCCTCAGGCGACACAGTCCCCATCTCAAAGTCTACAGGCAACTTGCCTGGTCTGGCTCGCATCAGGTAAGCGGGGCTGCAGTTGGTCGAATTCACTGGGATGTGGTTGTACAAGTCTACCAGATCTGGCAACTTTTCTGGCCATTGGTTCCTCTCTTCCAGCGGTAGGGTCTTCAGCATATCAATAACCACATGGTTCATTTTCTCGCACAGTCCATTGGTCTGGGGGTGGTACGGTGTGGTTCGAATTTTCTTACAACCGTACATGTTACAGAACTCTTGGAACACTTCAGCCTCGAATGCAGGACCCTGATCCGTCAGTACCCTTTCCGGATAGCCGTGCGGTCGACAAAAGGATGCCTGGAACGCTCTAGCTGCCGTCCTGGCTGTCTGGTCCTTCACAGGCACTACTACCAGGAAACGAGAGTAATGGTCCACAATGGTGAGGGCGTACACATAGCCTCACCGGCTTGGTGTTAACTTCACGTGGTCCAGGGCCACCAACTCCAGGGGCTGCTTCGTGACAATTGGCTGTAGGGGAGACCTTTGGCTGGCATCATCCTTCCGCCTCAAGTTACACGGGCCACAGTCTCGGCACCATTTCTCGATCATCTTTCTCATGTGCACCCAGTAGAACCGATCACGGAGTAAGGCCTCCAACTTCTTCCACCCGAAGTGCCCTGCGTTATCATGATACGCTGCTAGGACCATTGGAGCATCCCTCTGCGGAACCACTATCTGCCAGACAAGTTCATTTGTTCGATAGTTGACATATCTCTTGCAGAGCTTGCTCTGGTAGGTGAACAGTCGTCCCCTCTCCTTCCACAGCTGCTGGGCTTCCTCTGGAGCGTCTGGGCCAAGATGGGTCTCAGCTTGCGCTAGCTTCTCTTTGACCAATCGCACGGCCGGGTCACCATTCTGTGTTTCTTCCCAATTATGGTGGAGTAATGGATTGACCGAGACCTCGTGCTGGTTTAAGCGCTTCACTCCCACAGCATGCTCCCACTGTGAAACACCCTGGTGATGGAAAGCCGGTAACTCTATCTCTTCGAGTTCATCCAGGTCTTCTCCAGACTCGGGTAAGTGAGGCATTCTGGACAGCGCATCAGCATTGTTATTCTTCTTGCCAGCCCGATACTTGATGGTAAAGTCAAAGTTAGACAGCCGGGCCATCCATCGCTGTTCCATCGCACCTAACTTGGCTGTTGCCAGGTGTGTCAACGGATTGTTGTCCGTGAAGATGGTAAACTTGGCCGATGCCAGATAGTGCTTGAAGCGTTCAGTCACTGCCCACACAATAGCGAGGAACTCCAGCTTGAAGGAACTGTAGTTTTCTGGATTCCTTTCCGTGGGCCGAAGCTTCCTACTGGCGTACGCTATTACCCTCTCTCTGCCTCCCTGTACCTGGGACAGAACTGCTCCCAGTCCCACGTTGCTGGCGTCTGTGTACAGTATAAACGGTTGGCTGTAGTCAGGGTAGGCCAGAATTTCTTCTCCCGTGAGAGCCCCTTTCAGCCGGACAAAGGATGTTTCCAGTTGGCTGCTCCATTCAAATGGAGGGCTCTGCTTCTTAGCCTGCTTCGGCTGGCCCACCAGGAGATCTTGAAGGGGCGCTGCTATCTTGGTGAACCCATCAATGAACCTTCGGTAGTAGCCCACCAGTCCAAGGAACTGCCGCACCTCCTTCACCGTGGTGGGTCTTGGCCAGTCCTTGATTACCGTGACTTTCTCCGGATCAGGTGCCACGCCTTCTGCGCTGACCACATGACCCAGGTACTGTACCTTTGGCTTCAAGAGGTGACATTTGGACGGCTTGATCTTCAGGCCATATTTCGACAAGGACTCAAACACTTCTGCTAAGTGCTTCAGGTGGTCCTCATAAGTCTTGGAGTAGACTATTACGTCATCCAGGTACAGCAGCACGGTTTCGAAGTTGTGGTGGCCCAAGCAGCACTCCATCAACCTTTGGAATGTCCCTGGGGCGTTGCAGAGCCCGAATGGCATACAATTGAACTCACAGAGACCCATTGGTGTCGTGAATGCAGTCTTCTCCTTGTCCGCCTCTGCCACGGGAACCTGCCAATACCCACTGGTGAGATCCAAGGTGGAGAAATAGTTAGCTGACTTTAAGGCTGTTAGTGACTCCTCTATTCTGGGTAGTGGATAGGCATCTTTATGTGTAATGCGGTTAATTTGCCTGTAATCTACACACATTCTCATTGTACCATCTTTTTTCTTTACGAGCACTAGTGGAGCTGCCCAGGGGCTACAACTATCTCTGATAACCCCAGCCTCCTTCATTTCCCGTAACATTTCCTTGGCACACTGATACTGTGCGGGGGGTACAGGGCGGTATCTTTCTTTAATGGGATGATGATCACCCGTGGGGATTTGATGTTGAACCCCTTTCACCTGCCCAAAATCTAGGGGGTGTTTGCTGAAGACCCGCTCGTACTCCTGTACCACCCGGTAAACCCCATGCTTTTGGTGTGAGGGGGTGGAGTCGGTGCCCACATGTAATTTTTGGCACCAGTCTTCCGGCTGCCCCTTGGAGCCATTGTCTTCCGCCTGGTCGGACGGGATCAAGGGTTCCACTGCTTTAATGGTATTGTTGCTGACAGTGTACAATTTTGCCACAGTGGCATACCGGGGCAATTTGGCCTCCTCCTCCCCACAATTCAGGACACGGACGGGCACTCTCCCCTTGCGGACGTCCGCTACCCCTCTGGCTATCAGGACTCCAGGCCTACTGTCTGAATACATTGGTTCTACCAAGGCATGGTAATCCTGACCCTTGAGGCCTATTGCTGCCCGACACCATATCAACATTTCACTTCTTGGGGGTATTACAATGGGGAGGGGGTCACTTACCCTCACACTGCCAATTTCTCCTCCGGCCAGCTCTACCTGCTGCCTCCTCATCAGGGCTCTGATCTCCCTCTGTAGGACACGCTGCTGCCCGGAGCTGGCAGTTTCAGACGCCTGTTGTAACAAAATTATCACTTCGGCAATACAATTTTCTATCACATTTGTACCAAGAGTTAGCAGTGGGTCAGATTCTTTGCGATCAATATCTACAATTATCATCCCCTGACATGGCAATTCCACCCGCCCCACTTTAATGGTTACTTCTTTGTACCCAATCTGAGGTAAGGGCTGACCATTACTGGCCACAATTGTTAAATCATCATCTGGGCCATGGTCAATGTCTGAATCGGCCCAATATCTTTTGTACAGTTTGTGGGGGATGGTTGTTACCTGGGACCCCGTATCCAGGAGGGCATTCAAAGGGATCCCATCCAGCACAATAGGAAGGACCGGTCGTCCTCCCACATACTTGCTGCGGCTGGGGGTTGAGCCGGGCTTCCTTACACCTGGGGGTCGGCTCCTGGCCCCAGGCTCGGCCCATTTAAAGGACAGCGTCGTGCAATGTGGCCCGCCTGGTTGCAGTTGCGGCAGATCGGTTGTCCTGTTGAATCGTACCGGTCTGTGTCTCTGCCTCGGGTCGGCGGAATCCTTCTCTGTCGCATCCATGGGACGTCCTCTGGGCTGGAGGCCAACTCGATTTTCGCAGGCGAGGGGGTCATTTGTAGAGACTGCACGGTCTTGGCAAGGGCAGCCACAGTCTTGGTCAGCTCCTGGACCTGTTGTCTGAGCTCCGCAGTGGGATCCTTATCCAGGGACTGCGCCTCAGCCCCTGCAGTGGCTCGTGTTGCAGGCACCACCCCGGGGTACGTGATAGCAGGAGGCCGGAGGGGTACTGGGTCATTCGGCGTAGATTCTCTCAGTACCCTGATGGCCTGGTCCTTAAACTTGGCAAAGTCCAGAGCAGGGTTCTGCAGGACCAGGATACGCAGCTGGGTCCTGTGGGCATCTGACAGGAGCCCCTCTATGAACTGCTCAGTTAGGAGTTTGTCTTCTTCACGTACACCCTCTGGGTCCACCTGTTTAACTGCTTTCAGGGCCTCTTGCAGGTTTAGGGCATAGTCCCTTATGCTGTCTGTGGCCCGCTGCTTGCACCCAAAGAATCTCATCTTTATCTCTGCTGCGGTGCGAGTGTCAAACGTACTCTTTAGCTTGGCCAGTATCTGGGCTGCTGTCCCTTTATCTGTATCAGGCCATGACTTCGCTTCACGCTGGGCTGCGCCGGCTAGCTGTCCCATTAATATGCCCACCTTCTGGCTCTCAGTCAGCGGATACACCCGGAATAAGCTGTGCAGGCTTTCTCTGAAGTCACTCAAGGTATGGGACTCCCCGGAGTATTGCGGCAGCCATTCTGCTCCCGGTATGTATGGCATGGTGATCGGCATTACCGGCGCTACAGTGGGGGCCGGGGCGACGGCGACTGGGATTGCTTCTGCTGGTGCTGCGGCGTCTCGGGCTATGGCAGCCACCTGCCCTCCCTCTGAGTCGGACATCTTCCTCCCCCTTAGTGAACCTTACCAGGCTCCGTTCACTTTTCAAATTTTCTTCCGGGTCGCGCGGGGTTAACAGCGCTCTGTTCTGATGGCGCACTCCCTTCGCGCTCTTTGTCAGGCACGCCCCCCTTCTTCCTGCGCTCGGCGAGGCTAATGGCGGCGGTGGTCTGCAGCCAGTACACAGTCTTTTAAGCACAATTCCGGCAGGCGCACAGTACCCGGTGGGACCGGGCACGAAATCCTGTTCGTGACGCCAAAATTGACTCGCCCACCCCAGGGCTATGGGACACCCGGTGCCGGGCCGGACTAGTCCGGTGGTAGTCAGTGGTGGCTGGGCCCGGCTCCGTGGCCCTAGTGGGTGTCAGTTGAATATGTGGCTTGCTTGTTAATGGTTGTGTTCGTGACGCCACCTGTGGCATGCGGCTATCAAGCCGCCGCTGCTGTGTGAGGCCTCCGGGATGATGATATAGCAGCTATGGTAGTACTGCTCCCCACAGGTGGAGCAATGCCCGGGGCACAGTTGGTGCTTGTGAAAGTCTATGGTGCTGTGTGACTAACACGGTGCAGGGCCGACAGGCGAGGAAAGAACCAGGCACAAACAACAGTCTCTTTACCTTTTCCTCTTTTACTCTGGGAACAGTCCAGTCCTGGGAGACCGTTACAGGTGGTGATGGGGATCCGGTCGGCCTGGAAGTACTTGGGGTGATCTTTCTGGCCAGCTGAGTATGAGGCCTACTCCTGTACCTTTCTTGGTGATGATAGGACCCTGCTTCTCTGAATCCAGCAATGGCCCTCTTCGCTGCTGGGACCAATGGCACGTCCCTTCCCTCTGTAGGTGGCTGCGCAGGCCCACTCTCTGGTGCTTCTCCGCTGGGGTCCACACCGGGCCCTGATGCTGCAGCTGTACCTTGGATGTGTCTGGGCCAGGGGCTTGCAGCTCCCCTGCCCTTCGGATTCGGCTACCAGGGACGGATTTTATACCCTGGCAACCACAGACTCCGATGTCCGAGTCTCTCTGCTGCCTCTCAGCTACTCCTGCTTCTCTGGGCCAAACTGCTCCAGCTCTAGGCCCCAGATTCACAGGACAGCTCACTCTGTGTCTGTTCACTTCTGCTGCTCCCTACAGACTAACTAACTCCTCCCCCAGGTCAGGCTTAAGGAAGCTCCCTGAAACTTCAGGTTCAGAGCTCCCCCTACTGGCCTGAGGGAGAAACTGCGGTGGATGTTAACTTACTGGCCAGTAGATTTCCCCATTACCTCCAGGCTCAGCATTAACCCTCAGGAGGGCAATGCCGTTGTGGCGACCAGGTCCTAGGGCGCCACATTTACTTTTTGTAAGAGGTTAAAAAAAAGTCAGAAGCTTGTCCGAAAAAAAGCGTATGTTTTGCACCATTTTCCGCAACCCATATCGTTGTCATTTTTCGGGATCTATGGCTCAGTGACAGCTTATTTTTTTGCGTCTCGGGCTGATTATAACGGTACCATATTTGCGCAGATGCTCCGTTCTGATCACCGGTTATTGTATTTAGCGCAAAATTTGTGGCGACCAAATAAAGTAATTTTGGTGTTTTGCATTTTTTTGCCGCTATGCCATTTACTGATCATAATAATTGATTTTATCTTTTGATCTGGCATTTCTGAACGTAGAGCTGCCAAATGTTTTATTTTTTTTAACCCTTTAATTTTCAATGGGGTGAAAGGGGGGGGATTTGAGCTTTTTTTTTTTTATTTTATTTTATTTTACTAGGTCCACTAGGGGACTATAGCGATCAGTAATATGGTCATTCATTCATTTCTCCTGATCAGAGCAGCATCGCTCAACCAGGAGAAAGGATCATCTCTTGTAACAAGCATCACTCGGCAATTTCTTACAGGACCTGAGTCATATGAGCACAGGAGTCATTACATGACCCTGTGCTCTCATGACAACCACTGGATTCACGTGATCACGTCACGTGACTTCCGCTATGAGGCGGTGAGTACGAATCTACCGCTATCTCCGTTAATTTGGCGCTGTCACATCTTGACAGCGCCATTTAAGGAGTTAAAAGGCACAGGCAGAACGCAATTCCACTCGTGCCTAGCAGGCACACATGTCAGCTATATAAATAATCTGACGTGCGTGGATCCCCGACTGCAGCCCACAGCTGCAGGTGGGGATTAACACTATGACCGCTAGAATGTAACTTTTAAGGGGTTAATATTCCTTCTTAAGAAGGCATTAGTGCCGAAACATGTGTTGGGGATTGTGGCACCATGCTAACTACACTGGTAGGATTTAACATTATTTCTGATTTTGGTTTTAACTTTGATTTTCAGCATTTATTTTATATACCAATTTCTTTTCTTTTCTTTTTTTCTTTTTTCTCCTCGTTGCACCTTCTTGATTTTTGTTTTTTCTGAGCACTTTTTGTATGTATCATTTTCCCAGCATAGTCCTCTTGGGCAACCTGGTATTTGCACATTTACACTTTACCCTTCTACCCATTTTGTTTATTTCTTGTGCTATTTTCATTGTGAATCTAAGTGCAATATAACTTATATTTACCCGAATTCGGACCTGTGGAAGCACCTGTTTGAGTGCGAAACGGCCGTCGTCCGGCGTACCTGCACTTCCCCCTCCCCACTTATGCTGTAACTTTGCTTACAATTGCACATTAAAATATTGCATATACTCCACCATGAAGTACTGGCTTTCCTGCTTTAACGGATCTAATATAGGATATGTCAATACTCAGTAAATCATAGATATGAACATTGATGAACTGTTGTGTGCCATGCGTTTTTAGCTGAGCGTTATGTGCTTGTGCATATAGCAGGACATGTTATTGCAGGAGCAAAAAGGGCATGTAACCTGAAGTGTCTAATGAAAACCTGCATATTTTTTGAGTCTACATACCCCCTCTTTTTGCTGCGGTAATATTATCTGCTGCTATATACACAAGCACTTTGCATTGATTATAGTCCATATGCCCTGCTTATTGTTGCTGCGATGTATATTTTTTTTCTTATTTACATCATGGAGTCATGGAATGTGCACAGAGTCCCGGGGGGAAATTGGGAGGGGATGTGCAAAACTGTCAAGCACCTAATGCTGGCAGATACTGTATATACACAGAAGTAACTTGGTGTAATAAAGCAATTTCATCAGACTTTGCAAGTTGGTCATGCTATCCCGGAGATTACCCTATTAAGGCCCAGCTTGCGGAAAGTTGCTGATCGCTCCATTGCTGCTTTGGGTTAGAAGACCAGATATCTCCAGCCCTTAAAGACATCTAGAAAAAACAAATAGAATATATACACAGGAATTCAGCAGAACTGCCAATGATCTCTGATAAAGCAGCCAAATAAGAACAAAATGTAAGGTTGGAAGAAAATACTGTGCAGGGGTGGTCTATTACTGACATGTCTCCGAATTTCCAAGCAATACATTTTGTATTTATTTTCTGAAAATGAGAAATGGTCAAAATAATGCATTGCTTTCAGACCTCAAATAACACTGGGGAACAATTTGAAAAAAAGTTCTGTTGAGTTAGGTTTTTGAGCTGATTTTATACTAAAATTGGCATGCGGATTCCAAAAATGTAGTCAGTTTTTTTCTATCACGTCAAGTTTTTCCTCCCCAACTTACCTGCCATAGAAGCACAATTGCACTGATTTCTGTAATAAGACTTGTTATCTGAGTACAATTCGACTCATATAGAGCTACGTGGCAACTTGTAAGAGTAGTCACAACTGTGACAGTGTGGTGAGAGGTGTGTGCAGCTCCCAATACGTCATAATTATCAATATCTTTACACAAAAAATGTATCATAGTAGGAATAAATAGGATTTGTGATAGCTTTTCTCTTTACATTGGGCGCTTAGTTGTAATTTATATATCTTTTATGATTTTTTTCTTTGTTAGTTTTCAAAGCTTGTAACTTTCCATCTCAGTGTTTTATTTACTTATGTACATATTTCCTTTGTTTCAGATCATGTCTGCTCCTTCTTCCTCTCATCGTAAATGCCTAAACAACCCTGACTCCTTCTGCTATATTTGTGGTGTTTTCACCATTCCAGTTTAAAAGGGCAAACATCAGTGCATTTGTCAAACAAGCATATTTTGCATATTTTAAAGTAAAACTCGGTGATCAAGATAAGCCATGGGCCCCTCACATGGTGTGCAAGCAGTGTGTCGAGAGTTTACGGATGTGGACCAAAGGAACACGTGAAAAGTTTGCATTTGGTATCCCCATGGTGTGGAGAGAGCAAAAAAGTCATTCCACAGACTGTTACTTCTGTTTAGTGAAAACATCAGGATTTAACAGGAAAAATAAAAGTAAAATAGAATATCCAAATCTACCGTCAGCTATCAGACCAATGCCTCATTCAGCTGAAATTCCAGTGCCAGTTTTCGAACAGATACCATCTCTAGAAGTTCTGAGTGATATTGATGAACACAGTGACAGCAATGATGCAGAGTTTGAAATTCACAAGGATTCAGTTCGTAAGGGATTTGATCAGCACGAGTTAAATGATTTAGCACGTGAATTGGGCTTATCAAAAAAAGCTTCAGAATTACTAGCATCAAGGCTGAATGAGAAACAGTTACTTGAACAAGGAGCGAAGGTATCATACTTTCGTACTAGAGAAAGTACATTTTTGCAGTACTTTCGGTGTGATAGTGGTTTTGTGTTTTGCCATAATATTCCTGGTTTACTACAAGAATTAGGGCTTTCAATGTACAATCAAAATGAATGGCGACTGTTTATTATAGCTCAAAGCGGAGTCTTAAGTGTGTCCTTCTACACATTGGCAATTTATTTGGTGCAGTCCCTATTGGGCATTCTGTCTCTCTTCGTGAAGAACATGGAGATGTAAAGGGTTATTGAGTTATTGAAATATGACACACACAATTGGATCATCTGTGTTGACCTTAAAATGGTTTGCTTCCTTCTTGGTCAGCAACGTGGGTACACAAAGTATCCCTGCTGTCTCTGTATGTGGGATAGCAGAGCTCGAGAAAAGCATTGGGTTGAGTAGAATTGGCCTCCAAGATTTGGTCTTAAACCTGGAGATCCTAACATTCTACATCAGCCACTTATTGACAGGAAGAATATATTATTCCCACCTCTGCACATAAAACTAGGTCTCATGAAGCAATTTGTAAAAGCATTGCCAACTGACGGCGACTGTTTTAAGTACATCATGTTGGCACTTCCTGGACTGTCCATTGAAAAAATCAAGGCTGGTGTGTTTTGATGGTCCACAAATTCGACAACTCATCAAAGATGAACATTTCACCGGGACTATGTCAGATCTTGAGAAGAATGCTTGGTTATCATTCAAAGACGTCGTCAAGAACTTTCTTGGAAATACACGTGCAAGTAATTACAAAGAAATTGTTCAGAAACTATTGGAGAGCTACAAAGCGCTTGGTTGCAACATGAGTATTAAACTACATTTTCTGCATTGCCATCTTGCCAACTTTCCGGAAAATCTTGGTGCGGTTAGCGATGAGCAAGGTGAACGATTTCACCAAGATTTGAAGGTTATGGAAGACCGTTACCAGGGTAGATGGGATGTACATATGATGGCTGACTATTGTTGGAGCATCAAACGTGATTGTCCTCAAGTTAAACACTCCAGAAAAAGCTATAAATGTACATTTTTACCTTAAATACTTGCATATATATATATATATAAAATATATTATATATATATATATATATATATATCTCCTTTGTAAAAAAAACATGTCATGCCTATTTCTTATATATTTCATTTTTTGTTCATATTTGTACTATTTAAAAAAACAAAAAAACAAACACTTTTTAGGTACAGTAGTTTACATATTTTTGAGAAGACAAAAATCCTATAGTTCAAAAACTTGACGTGATAGAGAAAAACTGAGAATTTCTGGATTCAGCATCCAAAAATTAATTAAGAACAGTTGTCTGACCTAACTCCTAAAAAATTGCGTTCCCCAATGTAATGCAAAGAAAACAAGTTCATAATAATTTAGAAACAACAATACTAATGTTTTACATCAGGGAGAGTTCAGAAATCAATATTTTGTGGAATAACCATGATTTTTAATCACAGCTTTCATGCATCTTGGCATGCTTTCCACCAGTTTTTCACATTGCTTTGGGTGACCTTTATGCTACTCCTGGCGCAAAAATATATGCAGTTCTTCTTTGATGGCTTGTGACTATCCATCTTCCTCTTGATTACATTATAGGTTTTCAATGGGGTTCAGGTCTGGAGATTGTGCTGGCCATGACAGGGTTTTGATGTGGTGGCCCTTCATCCACACATTGATCTAGCTGTGTGACATGGCGCATTGTCCTACTGGAAAAAAAGTCCTCAGAGTTGGGGAACATTGCCTGAGCAGAAGGAAGCAACTGTTTTTCCAGGATAACCTTGTATGCAGCTTGATTCATACGTCCTTATAGAGGACTGGAGTTAAATACTCTTCTGAGTCTAATTTTTAGCTTTGCCTAACACCTGGTCGTCTAATGGTTAGTCGGAGACCTGGAGAGGCGTACAAGACAGTGTTTTGCACCCAATGGGAAATTTGGTGGAGGATCGGTGATGATCTGGGGATGCTTAAGCAAGGCTGAAATTGGGAAGGTTAATCCCTTCCCGACCCTTGATGCACTGTATGCATCATTAAAGTCTGTGCCTTCCCAACCTTTGATGCACTGTGTCATGGCGGGATTCTGTTCCTACAGCGCTGGTGACAGTCCACTGAAATGTTACCAGTGCTGCAGGTACATGAGGATCTGTAGTTGATACCGGGGGGTGGATTTGCCCACCCCATGGCTACGATCACTCTGGCTGTTCAAATCTGAACCGCCAATCAGATATCGCACTGTTTTGAGCTAAAAACATGCCCAAAATACTGTGATCCTGTGAGATCCAGCTATGAGGTTTTGCAGAAGCAGGATCATAGCTGGAGATCATCAAACACGGTGCCTCCACCCCCTAGAGCACTAATTGGAGCGATCGTGGTATGACGCGCAACCACTCCAATCAGCGTGCAGGGGGGTAGGCTGAACAGGCTTTAACGTCTCTCCCAAGGCCTGTTTTGGTCTGGAGAGCCCTCCTCCAGCCAGTCTGCGGCGTGCCCCTGCTGGGACTTGTAGTTCCACTGCTTATCTCTGCTGCACGGCCTCTGCCGCCGCACGATCGCCACTGCACGATCACCACCGATTCTGCCCATCGCTGCTGCATGGCCTCTGCCACCACAAGAACTGCCCCTCCTCCAATCTCTCCGTCTGTACCCCTCCCCCAGCCAGTATGCGGCATGCCCCTGCTGGGTCTTGTAGTTCCACGCTGACACTGCTTTACATCGCCGCTGCACGGCCGCCGCAAGTACTGCTCCTCCTCCGATCTCTCCGTCTGTCCCCACCCCCATGGCTTCTCCTGTAACCCTTCCCCCGCCTTCTTCTGGCCCCCTCCAACGTCTCCACTGTGGACCTGTGGAAGCGTGATTATACGCGAAACAGCTGTAATCTTGGTAGGACCTGCACCGGGTCTTCACCCTGCGTTTTATATGCACCTATTTGTAAAATAAAGAAGTTTTCTACCGGATCTGGCTGGATTGTGCGGTTTTATGCATGCATGCATGCATACATACGCATGCATGCATACATATGCATGCATGCATGCATGCATACATACATACATACATACATACATACAGTACAGACCAAAAGTTTGGACACACCTTCTCATTCAAAGTTTTCTTTATTTTCATGACTGAAAATTATAGATTCACATTGAAGGCATCAAAACTATGAATTAACACATGTGGAATTAAATACTTAACAAAAAAGTGTGAAATAACTGAAAATATGTCTTTATATTCTAGGTTCTTCAAAGTAGCCACCTTTTTGCTTTGATTACTGCTTTGCACACTCTTGGCATTGTCTTGATGAGCTTCAAGAGGTAGTCACCGGAAATGGTAGATGCTTAGCACTTGTTGGCCCTTTTGCCTTCACTCTGCGGTCCAGCTCACCCCCAAACCATCTCGTTTGGGTTTAGGTCTGTTGACTGTGGAGACCAGGTCATCTGGTGTAACACCCCATCACTCTCCTTCTTAGTCAAATAGCCCTTACACAGCCTGGAGGTGTGTTTGGGGTCATTGTCCCGTTGAAAAATAAATGATGGTCCAACTAAACGCAAACCGGATTAAATAGTATGCCGAGATGCTGTGGTAACCATGCTGGTTCAGTATTCCTTCAATTTTGAATAAATCCCCAACAGTGTCACCAGCACAGCACCCCCACACCATCACGCCTCCTCCTCCATGCTTCACGTTGGGAACCAGGCATGTCGAGTCCTTTCATTCACATTTTCTGCGTCGTACAAAGACAAGGTGGTTGGATCCAAAGATCTCAAATTTGGACTCATCAGACCAAAGCACAGATTTCCACTGGTCTAATGTCCATTCCTTGTGTCTTTAGCCCCAACAAGTCTCTTCTGCTTGTTGCCTGTCCTTAGCAGTGGTTTCCTAGCAGCTATTTTACCATGAAGGCCTGCTGCACAAAGTCTTCTCTTAACAGTTGTTCAAGAGATTTGGCTGCTGCTAGAACTCTGTGTGGCATTGACCTGGTCTCTAATCTGAGCTGGTGTTAACCTGTGATTTCTGAGGCTGGGGACTCGAATAAACCTATCCTTCGCAGCAGAGGTGACTCTTGGTCTTCCTTTCCTGGGGCGGTCCTCATGTGAGCCAGTGTTTTTGTGTTTTGTTTTTTTTTTTATATTTAGCGTCTGATGGTTTTTGCCACTGCACTTGGGGACACTTTCAAAGTTTTCCCAATTTTTCGGACTGACTGACCTTCATTTCTTAAAGTAATGATGGCCACTCATTTTTCTTTACTTAGCTGCTTTTTTCTTGCTGTAATACACATTCTAACAGTCTATTCAGTAGGACTATCAGCTGTGTATCCACCAGACTTCTGCACAACACAACTGATGGTCCCAATCCCATTTATAAAGCAAGAAATCCCACTTATTAAACCTGACAGGGGACACCTGTGAAGTGAAAACCATTTCCGGTGACTACCTCTTGAAGCTCATCAAGAGAATGCCAAAAGTGTGCAAAGCAGTAATCAAAGCAAAAGGTGGCTACTTTGAAGGAGCTAGAATATAAGACATATTATCAGTTTCATAATTTTTTTAAGTACTTCATTCCACATGTGTTAATTCATAGTTTTGATGCCTTCAATGTGAAGCTACAATTTTCAGAGTCAAGAAACTAAAGAAAACTCTTTGAATGAGAAGGTGTCCAAACTTTTGGTCTGTTCTGTACAGACACACACAAGTACAGACACACACATATACACGTGTGTTTGGTTTTTGTTTTCTTGTTTTACACGCCCCACCACGCCCTTGGGGGGCTGTCACATGTGTGGAATTTCCACTGTTTAGACATATCAGGGGCTCTTCAAACACAACATGGCATCCGCTAACTATTCCTGGCAATTTTGCGTTTGAAAATTCAAATGACTCTCTTTGCCTTCCGAGCCCTGCTGTGCGCCTAAATAGTGGTTTACCCACACATATGGGGTATCAGCGTACTCGGGAGAAATTTTCCAACACATTTTGAGGTCCATTTTATGCTATTGCCCTTTTGAAAATGAAAAAAATAAAGACTAAGAGAACAATATTGTGGTAAAAATTTTATTTTTCATTTTCACGGCACATTATAAAATTCACTGAAGCACCTGGGGGTTCAAAGTGCTCAGTACACATCTACATAGGTTCCTTGGGGTGGGTCACTTGTGCGAGGTTTCCAATGTTTAGGCACCTCAGAGGGTCTCCAAACCCAACATGGCATCCGCTAATGATTCCAGCTAATTTTACTTTCAAAAATTCAAATAGCACTCCTTCCCTTCTGAGCCCTGCTGTGCACCCAAACAATTTATTGGCACCACATATGAGGTATCGGCGTACTCAGGAGAAATTGCACAATAAATGTAATGGTGCATTTTTCCTGATACCCTTGTGAAAAAAGCTAACTGGTTGAAGTAACAATTTTGTGGTAAAAATATTTTTTTTCACGGTTATAAACTTCTGTGAAGTCCCCAGGGATTGGAAGTGCTCACTAAACATCTAAATAAATTCCATGAGGGGTCTAGTTTCCAAAATGCATTCACTTGTGGGGGATATCCATTGTTTAGGCACCTCAGGGGGTCTCCAAACGCAACATGGCATCCGCTAACAATTCCAGATAGTTTTTGGTTTCAAAAAATTCAAATGACGCTCCTTCCCTGCTGAGCCCTGCCTTGCGCCCAAACAATTGATTTCCACCACATATGAGGTATCTGTGTACTCAGGAGAAATTGCACAATTAATTCTATGGTGCAATTTTCCTGATACCCTTGTGAAAATGCAAAATTTTATGGCTAAAGTAACATTTTTCGTAAAATTTAAAAAAAAAAATTCATTTTTTTTTCCCTTCCACATTGCTTTGATTCCTGTGAAGCACCTAAAGGGTTAATAAACTTCATGGATGTGGTTTTCAGTAGAGTGAAGGGTGCAGTTTTTAGAATGTTATTTTGTCACCTAGGCCTCTCAGTCACTCTAAATGTGATGTCTCAAAGTTTTTTGTAAATTTTGTTGTAAAAATGAGAAATTGCTGATGAACTTTCAACCCTTCTAACTTCCTAACGAAAAAAAAATAGTTTTCAATATTGCGCTGGTGTAAAGTAGGCATGTGGGGAATGTTATTTAGTAATATATATATATTTTTTTTAAAAATAGTAATATTTATTCATTTATATAGCGCTATTAATTCCACAGCACATCATATACATTGGCAGTACTGTCCCCATTGGGGCTCACAATCTATATTCCCTATCTGTATGTCTTTGCAGTGTGGGAGGAAACCGGAGTACCCGGAGGAAACCCACGCAAACACGGGGAGAACATACAAACTCCTTGCAGATGTTGTCCTTGGTGGTATTTGAACCCAGGACCCCAGCGCTGCAAGACTACAGTGCTAACCACTGAGCCACCGTGATATCACCAAGATTTAGCTTAGGGGCTGTTACTGTTTTCTGTACATTTTTTTTTTTTTTTCTTTTAAATGTTTTTATTAATTTAACACAAAGTAATATGAATATAACCAGACATGTTATGAAAATATACATTGCTGATTTTAGTAAACACACATGTCAATATTCTAGGTTATAGAATGTTACTTTTAAATTTAACCACTACATACTAAACTACAACAACAATAAAATACATTAACTTTTAATCTGTCTTCTTTACTCATTGGAGTGGAAATCACCAAATTACAACATATCGATCAATCATAACCACAAGGATATTTTAGAAACGTAAATTATTAAATATATAACTGGGAGAGGGAAAAAAAAACTAAACAAATAACAAAAAAAACACACAGGTTTAAATATTTATCATTAGGTTATTCCATCTTTCCCAAATTTTTTGGTATTTTGGGTATCGATTGTTAAAAGTGGCGAAACTTCTCTCATTATTATGAAGCATTATCGTTTCTTTAATTTCTGTAATAGATGGTATATCTGTCTTTTTCCATTTAGCCGTTATATGAATTTTGACAATTAAAAAAATATGAATAACTAGGTATTTGTCTTTGGTAATGCTATCTAAATCTAATGAAAGAGCCATTTGAGGTGTAATAGTGATAATAAATCAAATTCTTGGAAATAGTAAAATGTTAACCTCCCTCCAAAGACATCTCAATTTGGGACAAGACCAAAATATGTGAAGAATATCTCCCTTTAAATTACATCCTCTCCAGCATAAATGGGAATTATTACTTGAAAAGAGCGATAGCTTATGAGTAAAGTACCACCTAGAAAGCAATTTATAATAAGCTTCATGAAGTGTTAAACAAATATTAGAGTATGTATCTCCAATACATCTATTCCACTTTTCCAAGGAAAAGGTGTTTTTTAACTTTTTCCCATTTTATCATAAATGGCTTCTTTTCAAAGAGAGTGTCTTTGTTGAATATTTCATATATAGATCTAGTTTGCCAAATAATATTATTGGCATTACAGATAAGATTACAGGATTGTTCAGTTAATAAATGGTTGTCTTTTAGTAAAGCGGAGATCATTTTTCTGATGGATAAATAGCTGTAGAAATCAATATCTGGTAAATCATGTTGTTTTTTTAGAGTTTGAAAAGAAATAAAATTAGTCCCATCAGGTAAATCCCAAATTTTTTTAAGATTTCTGTTCCTCCATAATTCTGGAGTTTTTACTTCTGGGAGCAAATTGAAAAAGGTAAGGGGGGTATTCTTTATTTGCTCATATTACTTTTTTGATTTAATGCCGCTAATATTCTCCATGTTAAGATAGTTAGAAAAACACTCCAAAGAGCACAACGTAATTGTGTGTGGGGATAATGTAGTATGAACCCCCACAATTGGCACAAACTCAATAGCATGATACATAAGCAAGAGGACCAAGAGTTAAGTGCAAAAATAGACAAATTTTATTAAGTACAGCAGGTGATTAATCATTAAAATCATATAAAATCCAAATGATTACAGGACCTAAGGCTGAGGTCCATACCAAGTCAGGGCTAAGTTTAAGAAAAAAGCATATAGTGATGCACCCATTCCGATGCGTACATTAAATTCATTTGATCACATGTCAGCCTATCAAAGACATTAGCCCCTCAAAAACCCCCACCAGATCGCAGCATATGCCATAATGTCTCTAGTATATCTACCAATTAATGGTGGGGTGGTATGGCCCAGCCTGGTCACAGGGGCAACCTCAGGAAAAGCGACGTACGTTTCGAAAAAGGTCTGTTAAAATCTTCATCAGCGTAGAGGTGTTCTGACCATCAACCCCAAAGCTCCGGTTTTAAATACTCGCGCTGATCAGATGAGTCCGTAAGCTCACGAACGGCGCATGTGCCGGCTCACAGGCAAGTCCCGCGAGACTGCCGCCGTCACGTCATAATCGCGCATGCGCGGGAGCGTGGACGCGTTGCCATATCTACCGCACAGGCGCGAGACGGTCAGACGGCAGCGATCCAGCAGGGACTAGCATGTAAGCCCGCGCACGTGCACAGGGACCACCGGAACTCACTAGGATCATATGCAGATGAGTTCGGAAGCTCACGAACGGCGCATGCGCCGGCTCACAGGCAAGTCCCTTATGTCCTGTAATCATTTGGATTTTATATGATTTTAATGATTAATCACCTGCTGTACTTCTTAATAAAATGTTGTCTATTTTTGCACTCAACAACTCTTGGTCCTCTTGCTTATGTATCATGTTAAGATAGTTGCACATAAAATGGGAGATTCAGGAAGAGGTTGATGAGGATTCATTAGATTATGAATGATTAATGAATATAAAGGAATATTATTATTATGTAAGTCAGTTTCAATCTCCTTCCATGTAGTAGTAAGATTATCTTTAAACCAAATTTGACTTTGTCTAATTAAATTAGTATAGAAATAACTGTAAATATTAGGTAAGCCTAAGCCTCCTCTTTTTTTCTTTTTCATTAGAATATAGTTAGCTACCCTTGTTCTTCTTTTTTTATTTGAAACAAAGGTATTAATGAGAGGCTGAATCTTACTTAAGTAATTTTCTGGAATAAAAAGGGGAATAGTTCTAAAAATAGTATAATATTTTTGGAATAATCATCATTTTAATAAAGGATATTCTTCCAAACCAAGTGAGTTCATACTTTTACGTTTTTTAAGTCTGACTGAATTATTTTAATTAGGTTTTCCATATTAATGCTAATTATGGATTTTATATCCCTAGTTAGTTCAATTCCCAAATATGAGATTGTATGTGTAGTCCAATTAAAATCTGTTAGACTTTTAATTTCCTCTGTTATATCATGACTGAAATTAAATTCTAAAATATTTGATTTTGTAATATTTACTTTAAAAAAATAAATTCTTGCAAATTCATCTAAACTATACTGAACTTCTGTTATGGAAGTTACTGGATTTGGTAGGGATAATATGATGTCATTTGCGAACAGGCAAATCTTAAACTCACTATTTTTTAATTGGATTCCTTCAATATCAGCATTTTCTCTGATATATTCAGCAAGGGGTTCTAAGATTAGGGCGAATAGTAAAGGAGATAAGGGACATCCTTGACGGGTACCATTAGTTAAGTTAAATGACATGGATAAAAATTTATTTGCATATACTTTTGCTGAGGGACAAGAATATAGAGCAAGAATGGAATTTTAAAATTTGATTTTTTTTTAGGCCAAATTTAAGTAATGTTGTTTTCATATATAACCAATTGACTCTATCAAATGCTTTTTCGGCATCAAGAGTGATAAGTAATGTTGGATCCTTCTTATTGTTCATAATGTTGATTAGATTTATTATTCTACGGGTACCATCAGATGTTTGACGACCTTGAATGAAACCTAGCTGGTCATTAGAAATTAGTCTGGGTAAAATCTTTTTTAGTCTATTAGCGATAATTTTGGAATACATTTTAATATCAGAATTTATAAGTGAGATAGGTCTATAGTTTTTAACGAATTCTAAGTCTTCCTTAGTTTTAGGAATGAAAGTTATAGTGGCTTGGAGTATTTCCTTGGGGAATTGGCCTGTTAAAGTAGCTTTGTTAAAAATGTTGACTAGGTGTGGAGTTAGTAAGTTGGGAAAGGCCTTAAAACATTAATTTGTAAAACCGTCTGGACCTGGGGATTTTACAATTATTAACAGTTTAATTACATTTATTACCTCATCAAATACAAATGGGGAGTTTAAAGTAGATAACTTGTCTTCTGAGATTGAGGGGAGATTGACTTTAGAAAGAAAGGTATCAACAGCTTCTTTTGTGGGCTGAGGAGTTTGTGGATCAGAATTAAGATTATAAAGATTTTTATAATATTTTCCAAATTCTGCTGCAATATCTTTAGGATGAAAACAGTCTTCCCCATTTTGTTTCTTAATCTTTCTTATTCTGTTTTGAATCCTAATTTCTTTCAGTTTTCTGGACATATATTTAGTGGGTTTATTAATTGAAGCATAATGGTTTGCCTTGATTGCACCTATATATTTATCATACTCCGAGAAAAGGGAGTTTTTAATTTCTGTTCTTATCCCAAGGATTTGACGATGAATACTTTGCGAGGGAGTTGGAGAACTTTGTTGTAAATCCTCAAGATCTTTTAATTGTGTTTGAAGATTCTTAATTCTTTTCTGTCTCTTAATTCTAGCTGAAATTTCAATTAAATGACCTCTAATTACTGCCTTATGTGCATTCCATGTGACAAATGGACAAATAGATTCAGATGTGTTTTCTTGAAAGTAATTTTTATGTTGGTTTCTAATTCTTCTTTTAAATGGGGAGTATGTATTAATGTTGGATTGCATCTCCATATATAATCCATATTTGTTGGGATCCCCAAATCTACTTTGCAAATAATTGAGGAATGGTCCGAAAAGGTTTTGATTTATTGTAAAATTTTTAAATTTCGTAATAGAAAAAATATCTGGAACAGCTAAATCAATACGGGAAAAGGTTTTGAGGTTCTGAATAAAATGTATATTCTTTAGAAGAAGTATGCAAAAAAACGAAAAATATCATAAAGTTCATTTGCTAAAAGACAGTTTTTTTTAAAGTTGGGTAAATTCCTCTATTTGGAGCTGTGGAATCAAGGTGAGCATCTGGGACAATATTAAAATCACCCAGTATAAGGAGATCTCCCTTTCTGACCTCTTGGATTTTGGACATTAATTTATTTAAAAAACTAATTTGCCCTTTATTTGGCGCATATAAATTAACTAATGTATGGGGTCTATTATCCAAGTTTGCAATTAAGATCAAAAATCTCCCTTCAGTATCTTTGTATTCCGCAATTAAATCAAAGGTTATAGTGTTTTTAATCATTAACACCCCTGCTCTTTTTTTTTCGTTTAGAGAAGAAAAATGTGTGGGAAATTTTTTATTATGAAATTTAGGATGAGAATCTCTAGCAAATTTCACCTCTTGTAAAAACACAACATCTGCTTTATCTCTAATTTCCTTCCACGTGAGAAATCTTTTCCTTGGACTATTTAAACCTTTAACATTAAAAGACAAAAAATTTGTAGCCATAAGATGCAAGCCTGCTTAAAATAATGAGGGACACAAAAACAAAAAAAACCCCCAAAAAAACGAAAAACAAAAAAAAAACCCAAAAAACAACAAGTTAAGAATACCTATAATAAACAGTAGGAAATAACTAAATAGCTAATTTCCTTATTGCAAGATTAATAATAAAATTCTTGAAAACAAAGAGAGAGAATTACTATTTTAAGAAATCACTACTCTACAAGACCTTAAACTATGTAATTGAATTATAACAAAGTTTACAAGTACAAAGAACACGAAAAGAACTTAGATTAATATCTTTCAAAATCTTTCAAATAATCCGCAGTCGAGAAATTAAAGATCTAATAAGTAGTAGTAACAACTAAACTAACAAGCTGATCTTCCAAAGTATCCACTAACAATGGAAGCTCTTCGTGGGGGGAATAAGTTTGTGGAAAAAGTTTCCGAAGCCAACCGTGGTCAATGAGGATTTTAGAAATTCCAAAGTTGGAAATGAGGATTTTAGTTAGACTCAGATCAAGGTCTCCATAACAATTATTGGAATTAATATCTCCATTCGTAAGTGACTTTAAATTGTGAAATCAAGTGGGTTGATGATGGAGTTGTTCATGATTTCTTCTGTTACCTAAGGAAGAAAGAAACTTCGTGCCCTCTTCAGGAGTGAAAATCGGTATGGTTTTTCCATTTTGATTAACAATTTTTTATGGAAGCCCCATGTATAAGCAATACCTTTTTGTCTTAGTATGCTGGTAACAGATGAAAATGACTTTCTAAGAGACATTGTGTATTTGGAAAGATCACTGAATACTTTAATCAGGTAGGGAGATGGAAGGGTTTTCTTTTCTCTCATGTATTTTAAGTCTGTCTTTGGTACCAAAAAAATGCAGACGTAAAATAGTATCTCTTGGGGTTTCTTCAGCAATAAAAGATGGTCTTGGCAAACGATGGATAAGGTCAATTGTCAACTCCAGATCCGATGCAGATGGAAAAATCTTTAGAAGAAAATTCTTAACATAGTCTGGGAGTTTATTAGATGGAACACTTTCAGGTATACCTTTAAGTTTAACATTATTCCTCCTACTCCTGTCTTCGAGGTCTGAAAGTTTCTGTTGCAGGTAATAAATGTGGCTTTTTTTTTAGATCATGTTGATATTTTTCCAGGGAGTTTGTTTTTTCTTCCACCTGATCAATTTTGACCACGTTTGCATTTATTCTGCCATTTAATTGTTGTACTGTGTCCTGTAAAGCCTTAGTTTGTTTGTCCATTGCTAGCATTAAATTGTGGTTGAATGCATTAATAAGCTCATTGAAGTAAGGGTCTGAGCAATTGATCCTTGTTATTTATGTATTTGGTGAATTAGAATGTTTTATTTCTTCCATGTTTATAGAGATATCAATTCTAGGTCGAGTCTTATCTGGACTATGAATAGGAGAGTCAGAATCGCTAACTGGCCCTTTCCTTTTTGCATTGGTACCAGCTGTAGTAGTATCCATAGTGGAGACTTTACAATCCTGTGAATTTTTGGATATCAGAAGAGTATGTTCAGTAGGTTTTGTATAACTTATTTTTCCAACATTATTGGAAGAATTAGTTGTTGCATCCTTTTTAACATGTGTTCCTTTTGTTTTTACAACTTGAGAAGTTGAGGAACCTAAACACTTTAGTATGAATTTTTTGAGGTTTACCTACATTACCTTGTTTTAAGGATTTATCGCTCATTTTGTTTTGTGATTTGACTCGGCTACTATCTATCTCCTATGTATATCTCTATATCTATTCCAGCAAATGTGGACAGATTAGATTTACTATTGAAATACTTGCAACTGGGTCCAATGAAACTTTGACAGCTTTTAATTCTTGCTCCGGATTTACTCAAAAACCACCAATACACACCAGATCTATTTCACTTTTGTCACTGGCCACGTATTAAGCTGTCAATACTTGCTTAGCAAAAATAGTTTCAACACAGTCTGCACAACTCCCCTGAACTCTGAACTAGACGCTCAGTATTAGATTATATTTTATAGAATAAGTCAATAAATGTGGCTTTTGTGAGAGCTTAAGTCCTCTACTCTTGTCTATGTCTTTATTAACTTCAACTCCTGTTTTAGTAAAGAAATACTTCAATGAGCCTTAAGCTGGGTTCACACTAAACGACAGCGACAACGACGTCGCTGTTACGTCACCATTTTCGGTGACGTAACAGCGACCTTGTAAGTCGCTGTTATGATCGCTGCTTAGCTGTCAAACACAGCAGAAGCAGCGATCATAACGTCGCTGTGCTACATGTTCAGAGAGCAGGGAGCCGTGCTTAGCGCTGGCTCCTTGCTCTCCTACAGTACACATCGGGTTAATTAACCCGATGTGTGCTGCAGTTACATGTCACAGTTCAGAGAGCAGGGAGCCGCGCGCACTGCTTAGCGCTGGCTCCTTGCTCTCCTTGCTACAGTATACATCGGGTTAATTACCCGATGCATACTGCAGCCACATGTCACAGTGCAGGAGCCGGCACTGGCAGCAAGAGCGGCGGAGGCTGGTAACCAGCGTAAACATCGGGTAACCAGGGAAAGGTCTTCCCTTGGTTACCCGATGTTTACGCTGGTTACAGCTTACCGCAGCTGCCAGTGCCGGCTCCTGCTCGCTTCATTTCGTCGCTCTCTCGCTGTCACACACAGCGATGTGTGTGTCACAGCGGGAGAGTGACGACCAAAAAATGAAGCTGGACATTCAGCAACGACCGGCGACCTCACAGCAGGGGCCAGGTCGTTGCTGGATGTCACACACAGCGACAGCGACGGGACGTCGCTGCAACGTCACAGAAAATGGTGACGTAGCAGCGACGTCGTTGTCGTTGTCGC
Organism: Anomaloglossus baeobatrachus; assembly: GCF_048569485.1. Taxonomy (NCBI): domain Eukaryota; kingdom Metazoa; phylum Chordata; class Amphibia; order Anura; family Aromobatidae; genus Anomaloglossus; species Anomaloglossus baeobatrachus. The sequence continues at coordinate 150,107,664 of NC_134361.1, read as the reverse complement.
TGTGTGTGACACCAGCTTTATGCTGAGCTGACAGAAATTCACTGAGGAGTTGTCATGGAAACGGCACATAGACCTCTTCACTCAGGTGTCAAATTTCCCTGGGAGATCTTTGACTAAAATGTTTTGGGGTTTTTTTTGTTTTAGAGAATGACCAATGTTTGGATGATTTTCTATGTTTAGTATTTACATTTGTCCCACATCACCACTTTATCTCCTCAAACAGCCGTTTTTAATTAGTTATATATCTCCTTCTGAATCTCCTCAGACAAAGTCTCTCAGAAGTGCTGCTCCTCAGAACTGACAAAATTCCTCTTTCGTAATTATCTTTTTTCAGCACCAAAAAAGTCAAAAAAGGTCTCAATTTTCCAACAAATATACTGAATAAAATTATATATATTGTCTTGAAAATGTTATCCTCAGTATAGCTTTATAAGTTGATATATATGAATGGCTCTCAGAGCACTCTCTCCCTGTGTCCTACATCGTCCTCAGCAGGCCACGCCCCCCATTTAGTAATATTTTGTGACTTATCTCTCAGATTTATTGGCATAACATTTCAAATTTTGAAAATTGTGCAATTTTCTAAATTTTTGCCAAATTTATGAAATTTTCAAAAATGAATGCAAAAAAAAATCATCCTAAATTTACCACTTTCATGAAGGACAATGTTACAAAAAACAATCTCAGATTCGCTAGGATCCGTTGAAGCGTTCCAAGGTTATAACCTCATAAAGGGACACTGGTCAGAATTGCGTAAAATGGCGAGGTCAGTAAGGTCAAAATAGGCTGGGAGGTGTCATGGCCTATGTATAATTAAGATAAATGGTGTAACGCTATTAATATGTAAATTTGTCTATTTTCATTTACTTAGATATGTAAATGCTGTAATATAAGGTATCGCCAAATTCTACAAGAGAACGAAGACCTTAAACGCTTAGGTGAGAATGTCCTATAGTTTTTAAGTCACTTTGAATTAATAAAGTAGGGAAAGTCTTAAATGGTGAAATTGCACAAATCTGCCATTTTTCTGCTGTACTTTTTTGGGGGTGATATGTGCCATATCTGACAGACTTGACACCTCTACGAAAATGAGGTTAAATAATCGCTGCCATTTCAACAAACACAGCACGTACTGAATTCCTCATTTAATAATAAATGTAGCTAAAATCTATATGCAAAACGAGATGGACTGAGGGATCAGATTACAGCTGCCTAGTGAAATCTATGGAGAGGGGAGGGGAGGAGTGATGGAGGCAGAAACAGTCCTACTTTCTAGTAAGTGTTTTATCTCACCCAATGAAGTACTGTGTCCCTGCTCAGTACTGCTGTGTAATGTCCTATGTCGCTGCTGCTAATGAACAGACATGGATTTGACACTCCCTCTAAGGGACCTGATAGCCACCTGCTAGATCAAGGTCAGGTGAAATTTATTTTTCACCAATTTTCCCCTGAAGAATGAGGTATGTTGGAAGATTGGAAATATTCTAAAATTTTTTTTTGTTTGTTTTTTTTCAGACATAATATAAATTGTGAACGTACACCTTCATTCAGCAATGGTAAGCGGACAAGTCTTCTAACCAATAAAATGTGCTTTTCTTGTGCCAACATTTCGGGGTGATTTTCATTTTCTACCCAATTAACCCCTCCAAGGTTGACCAATTTAGGGCCTGTTGGACAAAGGTGTGTTGTGTGTGGGGTTTTTTTTTCTCTTCAGGATTCCACTTTTAGGCCTTGTGTGCACGCTGCTTTTTTTGCTGCTTTTTTGGTTCGGTTTGTGGTCCTAAACTGCATGTATGACCTTCCCTAGCAAAGTCAATCCGAAAGTCTGTGCACACATTGCTGTTTTTTTTGCCTGTAGTTTTGGTTGTAGAAAAAAAGCAGCATGTCACTACTGCTCTGCATTTTTCCCTGCGTTTTGTCATTGACAATGGTAAAAAAAAAAAAAAAAAATTTGCTGGGGCAAAAATGCATGCATTTTTTTTTTTTTCGGCCAGAGGGTGCGTCTTTTTTTCTGGAGAAACAAAACTGCAGTGTGCACACATAGCCTTATAGGCAATGTGCCATAAATGTTGTCATTCTATGAATCTTAAAAAGGATTTTTGCAGGATGTGTTGTATTCACAAGTGGCATTTAGGTCTTTAGAACTCATTAATCATAGTTTTAAGCTTAGAGAAAAACAGCAATTTTACTTTTTTTTTTTTTTTTTTACGTCATTCACTGTGTTGAAGTCTTCATTCTGTGGGTCAGTATGGTTGTGGAGATACCAAATTTAAAGGGTTCATGTTTAATTACTTTTGTGCATTAACCCTGTAACGAACGCTACTTTACTGTAGTCATTAAAGGGAACCAATTACCAGGATTTTCCTATATAACCTAAAGCCAGTGTTATACTGACACTATCAGGCTGATTCTATACATACCTGTAGTGGTCAGCACGGATGTTTAGGTTTTGAAAGCCAAGATAGTTTTATAAAATTGGCAGCTTCTTGAGTGACAGCAGCTGAGGATCAGATATCTGGGGGGGTAGTCATAGCTATCCAGTTTCCCAGAGGTGTGTGTATCTAGGCTTTCTGGCACCCGGCGCAAGACTTCAGTTTGGCGCCCCCCCCTCATGTGACCAATCATTCATATGTGATTTGCACGCTCAGTCACGTGATGACGAGCTGCTATTAATAATTTAATTCTCTTAATGTTCAAAGAGAAACATGAAGAAAAGCCAGTTGTCACATGCAAGCATGAACATCACATATGAGTGGAGTGGCCAAATGATGACTGCTGGAACCAGACACAGAGCTGAATCCTGACAGGGAGCATATTACACGCTGTTATGATTATGCTACAGTGCTTAATTTTATGAGTAATGGGGTTGTCCAGGTTTGAGATGAAAATCTGCAGTTACTATGTGACTGCATACTTCTGAATTCTTACAGTGTGCACACTGCCCGCTGTTAGGATTCTCTGGTGTCGATGGTCAGAGTGGGAGGTCATGAAACTGCAAGTATGTGATTTACATATTTGGTCACGTGCTGACTAGACATGCGTGGCCTCGCTCAAAATGGATTGAGTGAGGCTGGACACGTCAAATCAAATGTGGCCAGAAATATAAAAATCTCATACTTGCGCTCACATGACCGTCCACTATTGCCACTGGCACCGGAGAATCCCAAACGTGTGCAGAGTATGCATAGTGAGAATTCAGAAGCTTGCAGTCACCTAGAGTCACTGCAGAATTTCATCTCAAACTTAGACAAGCCCTTTACTTATACAATTAAGCAGTGTATCCCAATTCTAAGTAAAGGGGTTGTCCAATCTTACAATTTCTGAATTGTTACTTGTGTACAGGATCAAAGCTAATAACAGCACCAGAACCAGCAGAGGTACTGAAATACATATTTGTAACACCCAACAGTACAGAAACACAGCATCACAACTACCAGCAGTACAGAAATTCCTCATCAGAACCCAGCACTTAAGAAATTCATCCATATAACCCCATCAGTGCAGAAACACAGCATCAAAACCCTCATTGGTACAGAAATACATAATCGGAACCACAAGCAGTGCATGGTACATCAATTGTAATGTCAGGTCCGACCCATACACATTTGTATTCCATGAACAACTTCCAGTACATCCAGGGCTGGCTCCAGGTTTTTGTGGGCGCCGGGCGAAAGTCTGTCGGCCCCATACACACATAGAAATGTCACATAGACGTACATACATAGATACACACACAGACACATTAGAGGTATTAATAAGGGGAAGCCGGCAGCAGCCTCACTCACCTCCCCTGCTTATCTGCCATCCAGCACCTCCTGGGCTTGTGGCTGTGCTGCGCTTATTGGTGGCCCTGGCTAACAGACATGGCCACACACAGTGCACACTGACACTGCTATATACATCACAGGAGAGACTGGAGACATACAGCTATGGGGGCACATACAGCTCCAGAGGAGGACATACAGCTTTGAAGTAGCATACAGCACTGGGTGGGGGGGACATACAGCTCTTGGGGTGTACAGCACTGGGGTGGGGGAGATACAGCTCTGGGGGGTATACAGCTGTGGGGTAGTATATTGCACTGGGGTGGGGGGGACATACAGCTCTGGGGGTATAGCGCACTGGAGTGGGGAGACACTCTTCTGGGGGGTATACAGCACTGGTGTCAGGGGACAGACAGTTATGGGGGTATACAGCACTAGGGTGAAGGGTATACAGCACTGGGGTGCTGGGTACAAACAGTTCTGGGGGTATACAGCACTGGGCTGCGTGGGACAGATAGTACTGGTGGTATACAGCTCTGGGGTGCGTGGGACAGATGGTACTGGGGGTATACAGCTCAGGGGTGGGGAGGATGACATACAGCTTGGTGGTATGTTGATGCTTCGGCTCCTCTGTGGGTTAAGCCTAGAATGTATGGGCTCCTTCCATGTTAGTGGGCATGACCAGCTTCATTACAAATTCTCATACCTGGAAGGAGCCTGTACATTCTAGCATCTACCTTCATCTGTTTGTGGGGAGCGCACAGTGCATGCTAGCTCTGCCCACAGACATGCTTATACCCTGCACGCAGCAGTGAAAGCTCCGTGCAAGTGAGAACAGCCAGCAAATCAGGAAAGTGCGGGTTGATGGCAGGAGCGCTGCATTACCCGGAACTCTGCCCGGGGTCCGCAGCATATATCACCACCCTTGATGACAGCCCAGAGCTGATGCCGGACCTGGCCGCCGGGGAGACTCAGAGTGCTGCATCAGTCGGCAGAACAGGGCCCCCCCTGACACAGCGCCCGGGGAAGATGCCCCGCCAGTCCCCCCTAGATACGCCTCTGCCCTCTCCCTCTTAGAATTAGCATAAGTATTATACAATCGATTTAACTTTTCACTAGGAGGACCTGTGAGGTCATACCCATTTGACCAGAAGGGGTGGTCACATGCTAATGAATGTGCAGCGTCAGAGGATGATCTCGCCTCTCCGCTGCCATCACCGCCCGATGCTGGATTTTGGCTCCGTGCTCATGAGCCCGAAGTTTGGGCAATGCATACTACTTCAGTTTGAAGTCAGGACGCGTACATCCGGCTTATAGTGCACCTGACCGGAACTTCGGGGTCATGTGCACTGAGCCGAAATCCAGTGTTTGGTGGAGAGATGAGTGAGATCATCCTCTGACACTATGTACGCCTTAGCATGCTCCAAAGGGGCGTGCTAACATGCTAATGGGGTTGACTAGCAAAGGAAGAGACGCCCTTGGGACTAGTCCCCGCGCTCATTAGCATATGATAAAAGATCTCAAGAAATACTTTTTCTAAAGATCCCTTTATCTATGCTAGTGTATACAGGGACAGATAGTCAGGGATTAGCAATATACACCCAGAACTGCTCGTGGTTCTGGGTGCATATTGCACCTGACAGGTTCCCTTTAACAAAAATGGTAGGGACGACACTTACACACCTTAAGTATGGCAGATACAAGTCTTGGGAAACAACGTTCAGCATCCAACCACAACTGTTATGATTCAGGGACCGAGGAGGATCAAAAAATGCGGAATCCCAAAAAGGTAACGGTGGCTGGAAACTTAATGGACTGCAGACCTAATCCTGACACACAACTAGAAGTAGCCGTGGGGCGTGCCTATGATGACCTGGACGCCTTGACAAAGCCAGAGAACTAAATCTCAGAGATATAAGAAAGCTAATCTGCCTTGGAGCAGTCCCCAAAGATAGATAGCCCCCCACATATAAAGGCTATGGTGATATAGAAAAACACAATACAAAGCCAGGCAAGACAGATTTCAGCAAAGGTGAGGCCCAAACTATCTTTATAGGAAATGATAAAAAAGAGCAACTGTCTGCAGCCGTAAAAACCCAAATATATACCAGCACTTCTGATATGGAAAAATCCTGAGGTCACACAACCTCTCCCCTACTGTATCAGCACTCTGATGTTACTGGGATCCAAAAGCACTAATACAGATGAGGGACTGAATTAATACTAAGCATGGCAAACAATACCTTGCAGAATCATGGCGCTAAGTTATACAGACACTCCCAGCAGGGAATGATCCCATTCCACCAAGAACTCCACACAGACCAAATAGGAATCAAGCCTTAGTATTAAAGCAGGAAAAAACCCCCCAAGAAAGTGGAAAACAAACAGCAGAGGTACAAAGACCACTTATCTGAGAGGAGTTCTGGTAGTGAGCACAGCTGGTTACAGAATGTCCCGAACACACAGGAGACATTGACCACCGGCAAGTAACAAGAGAAAACTACTCAGCCCAATCTGACCCTGATTGCCAGTCCTCCACAGGTGTGTGGCTTTCACTCCACACATCAACTGCACTGACCATAAGAGGGAGCCCCAAACTGGAAAACGTATTCACACCAGTACCCCCCCTTGAGGAGGGGTCACCGAACCCTCACCGGAACCCCCGGGTTTGTCAGGATGGGCTCGATGAAAAGCACGGATCAAGCAAACAGCATGTATGTCGGAAGCAATCACCCAAGAACTATCCTCCTGACCGTAACCTTTCCACTTGACCAGATACTGGAGCTTCTGTCTAGCAATACAGGAATCCAAATTTTTTTCCACTACATATTCCAGATCCCCCTCGACCAACACAGGATCAGGAGGCGCTGCCATGGGCACTACCGGTTCAACATATTTTTTCAATAAAGACTTATGAAAGACATCGTGAATCTTGAAAGTCTCTGGAAGAGCCAAACGGAAAGAAACAGGATTAATTACAATCGAAATTTTATAAGGTCCAATAAACCTTGGCTTAAATTTCGGAGAAGAAACTTTCATAGGAACATGTCTGGAAGACAACCAGACTAAGTCCCCTACCTTAAACCGGGGACCCACAGTCCTACGTCGGTTGGCAAACCGTTGGGCATTTTTCTAGGAGTGGGACAATTTATCCACCACTTGATTTCAAATATGCTGCATTTTCTCCACTGCCGAATTAACAACCAGGCAGGCGGAAGCCTCGATTTGCCCCGAAGAAAACAGAGGATGAAACCCGAAATTGCAAAAAGGAGACAGCAAAGTGGCCGAACTAGCTCTATTAAGAGCAAACTCAGCCAAGGACAAAAGAGAAACCCAGTTATCTTTATCAGCCGATACAAAACATCGCAAATAGGTTTCCAAAGTCTGATTTGTCCTTTCAGTCTGTCCATTGGTCTGAGGATGAAACGCAGAGAAGGACAATTCAACTCCATGTCTAGAACAAAAAGTTCTCCAGAATCTAGACACAAACTGGACTCCCCTATCGGACATAACAGTCTCAGGAATACCATGCAAACTAAATCACATGACAAAGAAACAAAGGTACCAACTCCAAAGCTGATGGCAACTTAGGCAGTGGCACCAAATGAATCAGTTTAGAAAATCTATCACAGATTACCCAAATAACCGTCATACCCTGAGAAACAGGGAGATCAGAAATAAAATCCATAGAGATGCGAGTCCATGGTCTCTTAGGCACCGGCAATGGCAATAATAGTCCACTAGAACGAGAACAAGACTACTTGGATCTAGAACTGATCTCACAGGACTGCACAAAACTCCTCACGTCACGAGAAAGAGAAGGCCACCGAAAGGACCTACTCACCAAATCCCTGGTGCCAAAAATCCCAGGATGACCAGCCAACACAGAACAATGAACTTCAGACATCACTCTACTCCTCCATTGGTCAGGAACATACAATTTCCCTCCAGGACATCTTTCAGGTTTGTGCTCCTGAAATTCCTCAAGAGCAAGTCTCAAATCGGGTGAAATCGCAGAGCGAATCACTCCCTCATGCAGGATGGTAGCAGGCTCTGTCCCATCCAAAGAATCAGCCAAGAAACTCCTAGAAAGGGCATCTGCCTTAATATTCTTAATGCCCGGAATATGAGACCACAAAGTGTGTGAAAACCAAGGCCCATCTAGCCTGGCAGATTCAAGATAGATCAATTTCTTATGATCTGTAAGTACTATTTAATGTCTCGCCCCCTCTAGACAATGTTGCCATTCTTCAAAAGCCCACTTCATAGCCAATAATTCCCGATTCCCCACATCATCATTTTGGTCCGGTGGTGAAAATTTTCAGGGAAAAAAAAAAAGCACAGGGTCTAATTTTAGAAGTCACAGGGTCCCTTTGAGACGAGACAGCCCCAGCTCCGATCTCCGAGGCATCGATCTCCACCTGAAAAGGAATAGACACATCAGGCTGCCGCAAGACCGGAGCATAAGTAAACCTCCTTTTCAGCTCCTGAAAAGCCAAGGCTGCCTCTGAAGACCAATTCACAACATCAGCTCCTTTCTTGGTCAAATCAGTCAATGGCTTGACAATACTGGAAAAATTGCCTATGAATTTACGATAGAAATTAGCAAAACCCAAAAACTTCTGAAGGCTTTTCAAAGATGTAGGCTGGACCTTGACCGGATCCATCTCAATAGAAGATGGGGACAAAATAACCCCCCCCCCCCCAAAAAAAAAGACCTTTTGTACGTCAAACAGGCATTTCGATCCCTTGACATATAATGCGTTGTCCCTGAGAACCTGAAATACTGTCCGAACCTGTTCACCATGAGAATCCCAGTCATGAGAAAAAAATCACAATGTCATCCAAAAAGACAATCAAAAACTTGTCCACAAAGGCTCGGAAAATATCATTCACGAAAGATTGAGGAAAGATTGAGATGGAAGTGGTATTGGTGAGCCCAAAGGGCATCATTAGGTACTCAAAATGCCCGTCAGGGGTATTAAACGCAATCTTCCATTCATCACCCTGCTTAATGCGAATGAGATTATATGCTCCCCGAAGATCGAGTTTAGTAAACCAAACCAGCACCCTTCACTCTAGAAAACAGGTCGGAAATCAGAGTCAATGGATACTGATATTTAACTGTGATTTTATTAAGGAGACGATAATCAATACTGGGCCACAATGAACCATCCTTCTTGGCCACAAAAAAAAAAAACTGCGCCCAAAGGGGAAGATGGTCTAATGTGACCCTTCTCCTGTGACTCCTTTAATGTAAGTCCGCATAGCAACATGTTCATTCACAGATAAATTGAAAAGCCGTCCCTTAGGAAATTTACAACCAGGCACCAACTCAATAGCGCAATCAGTCCCTATGTGGAGGCAAAGACTCAGCCTCGGTCTCATTAAACACATCCATGAAATCCGCCAAATAGTCAGGGACCTCCCGTGTCTGAGATAAAATAGACAAAACAGGAGGATCACTATGCACACATTGGCAGCCCCAACTAGTCACAGATAATCCAATTCTTGATTGGACTTCTTTATCGGCTTGCAACCAAGGAAATCCCAGTACCAAAATGTCATGCAAATTATGCAAGACCAAAAACGTACAAACCTCCTGATAGTCAGGCGCGACCCGCATCACCTGGGTCCAAAACTAGGGCTTATTTTCTGCTAAAGGAGTAGCATCAATAACCCCTCAAAGGGATAGGATCATGCAAAGGCACCATAGGAAAACCACAACGCTGAGCAAACCCAAAATCCATCAAGTTCAGGGCAGCTCCTGAATCAATAAAAGCCATAGCTGAAAATTATGATGGGGAACTGATCAAATAAACCGACAAAAGAAACTTGGGGGTGCTTCACACATAGCGAGATCGCTACCGAAATTGCTGCTACGTCACGGTTTTGGTGACGCAACAGTGACCTCATTAGCGATCTCGCTGTGTGTGACACTGAGCAGCGATCTGGCCCCTGCTGCTCGTTACACACAGCCCTCGTTCGTTTTTTTGTCGCTCTTCCGCTGTGACGCACACAGCGCTGTGTGTGACAGCGAGAGAGCGACGAAATAAAGCGAGCAGAGAGCAGGAGCCGGCATCTGGCAGCTGCGGTAAGCTGTAACCAGGGTAAACATCGGGTAGCCAAGGTGGTTACCTGATATTTACCTTCGTTACCAGCCTCCGCAGCTCTCACGCTGCCAGTGCCGGCTCCCTGCTCTCTGCACATGTAGCTGCAGTACACATCGGGTTAATTAACCCGATGTGTACTGTAGCTAGGAGAGCAGGGAGCCAGCGCTAAGCAGTGTGCGCAGCTCCCTGCTCTCTGCACATGTAGTGACGTGATGATCGCTGCTGCGTCGCTGTGTTTGATAGCTAAGCAGCGATCATAACAGCGACTTACTAGGTCGCTGTTACGTCACAGAAAATGGTGACGTAACAGCGACGTCGTTATCGCTGTCGCTATGTGTGAACCCAGCCTTAGACTGTAAACCGCCCAAAGTAAATGAACCGGCAAATCGTTTCTCGCGCTTAGGGCAGACAGAAATAGTATGAGGCGTCTCCACAGAAGAAACATAGCTTATTACGCCGTCTAAAATCCTGCCGTTCCGCCCTAGAAAGGACCCTATCACCCTGCATAGGCTCCGGAGACCGCTCTGAGAGCGACACCTCTGCACGCATTTTTACGTTCACGTAAACGTCTCTCAATATGGCTAATGTCATAGAGGCATCGAGACCAGAGGGGACAGGAAAGCCCACCATAACATACTTTTACAGGCTCTGCCAACCCCTTCCGAAAGAGCCACATCATTCCACTCAGTAAGGACCGCCCACTTACGAAATATCTGACAGTATATCTCTGCAGGTTTCTGACCCTGGATCAAAGCCAATGGAATCTCAGGGCAGATCAAAGTGCGCCTGTGTGGGACCTCAATGCCGGCTAGTGTGCATGACTACAATTTCTCCTCACTATACTATTCCTTGCTTAGGGCAAATAACCTGCAGTAAGCAGCATGTATTTTGATTTTATGTACAGAAATTGTTCGTTCAATATAAGGCACAAGTGACCCAAGACTTGCATATATTGTGGCCAGTCGCCACTTCACTCCCGCCGCCCCAACACACGTTTCGTAAGTTACTTCCTCAGGAAGCATCAAATTATCCTCGTCCTTATTAAAAACACCTAACAGCATGTTTAACAATAATGTTCCAGTTCTGTTACTCCAGACTTTTTCCCCTGGCTTTAAAGTCCATACTTGGAGAAAGGGAATTTTATTGTTAGAAAACAGAAGGATAATAAGGATCAGGGTACCCTTTCACCTTTCAAAACTCTATATGCGGCCATAACTAGGTTATCTATCATGGAACACAGATCAGAAGGTGGATGTTAGATATTTCTACATTTAATTTGAAAATAACTTTTAGAAATTCACAGCAATAAATCTCAAGAGCTGGAAGAGCCTCTTCTTTTATATAGACCTCTAGAAAGTGAGCAGATAATTCTGGGAGAGGAATGTTGTCCCATTCTTGTCTAATGTAAGATTCCGACTACCCAACAGTCCTGGGTCATCTTTGCGGAATTTTTCATTTCATAATGTACCAAATGTTTTCTATCGGTGAAAGGTCTGGACTGCCGGCGGCTGGTTCACCACCTGAACTCTTCTTTTGTGTAGCCATGCTGTTGTGATGGATGCAGTATGTGGCTTAGCATTGATTTGCTGAAATTTACAAGGCCTTGCCTGAATTAGATGTCTGGCAGATGGTCGCATGTGGTGTTCTAAATACTCTATATAATGCTCAGCATAGATGTAGGAACTGTACGCTGATAACAAGCTGGATGGACCTTTTCCTCTGGAGTGTGTATGCAGCGTCTATGCTTCCATAAAGAATTTCTCTTGATATTGTGTCTTGTAGATGGTGAGAAGTCTTTTGCATTATGGAACAAGTTCAGAAAAATGTTCAACATAAAGTTGCTGTTCAGATTGGTGAACCTCTGACCATCGCTGTATAAAAAAACCTATCCGAGAGGCAGTCTCTCCAGATACAAATAACCGTGACTCTTGTTAACCATTAGAGATGAGCAAACCTGAGGTTCGGGTTTGGAAACAGACTTCCAAAAAAAAGCAAACCACTCAAGCGAGCAGCGCTGTGCTTGGGTCTGATGCTCAGCCATGTGCAGTGTCTGAGCGGCTTGAATTGAGGGTAAAATCTGCATGATCCGAAGTAGTGTGCACAACAAAGTTTAAAAAAAACAAACAAAAAAAACACCCTCTTTTGGAAGTGTTCTGCTTATGGCTGGCTTCATGTGGGCAGAGACACAAACTGCTGAATTAATTATTGACTTCCATTGAGGTTCGGTTCATGTCAGGATCAGAAACAGCCTTATCAAGGGTTCGAATATGCCCTGCGAACCGAAGCTCCAAAGGCTCGCTCATCTCTATTAACCATGTCCCAACCTTTATGATGTGTTGCTGCCATGAATTTCTAAATACAGTTAATTTTTCAAATGAAATAGACAATGTATATTGCATTTTTGTTTTTTTTGTATTTTACAGTTTCCCAATTTTTTGGGAATTGGGATTGTGCATGTCCCTGGGAAACGTGAATGGCAAGCTTAACCCCTTCAGCCCAAAGCCTATTTTGACCCTAAAGACCAGGCCATTTTTTGCAATTTTGACCAGTGTCACTTTATGAGGTTATAACACTGGAACGCTTTAACGGATCCCGGTGATTCTGAGATTGTTTTTTCGTGATATATTGGGCTTCAAGTTAGTGGTAAATTTAGGCCGATATTTTTTGCGTTTCTTTGTGAAAAAAACGGAAATTTCGTGAAAATTTTGTAATTTTCAAACTTTGAATTTTTATGCTCTAAAACCAACGAGACATGACACAAAATAATTAATAACATTTCCCACATGTCTACTTTTACCTCAGAACAATTTTGGGGGAAAAAAAAATTAAGGAAGTTATAGGGGGTTCAAAATTTACGAGCAATTTCTCATTTTTACAACAAAATTTACAAAGCTACTTTTTTTAGGGACCACATCACATTTGAAGCGATTTTGAAAGGTCTACATGACACAAAACACCCAAAAGTGACACCATTCCAAAAACGGCACCCCTCAGGCTACTCAAAACCACATTCATGAAGGTTATTAACCCTTCTGCTGCTTAACAGTAACTAAAGCAATGTGGAAGGAAAAAATGAACATTTTACTTTTTGCAACAAAAATGTTAATTTTGCCTCAAATATTGCATTTCACAAGGGTAGCAGGATTAAATGAACCCCCAAAATTTGTTGGGCAATTTCTTCTGAGCACGCAGATACCTCATATGTGGCGAAAACCCACTGTTTGGGCGCACGGCAGGACTCGGAAGGGAAGGAGCGTCATTTGACTTTTTGAACCGAAAATTAGCTGGAGTCGTTGGCCGCACCATGTTGCGTTTGGAGAGCCCCTGAGGTGCCGAAACAGTGGAGCTCCCCCACATGTGACCCCATTTTGGAAACTAGACCCCCATGGCATAGAAAAAAAACAGAGCGCACGCATGAATGTTCTGCAAAAAAAGGGGGGGGGGGACTAGGTGGGATGGAAAAAAGAAGTCCTGTCCAAAGTCGAGTACGACTGCAGGACGATTGCTGATCAGGTACCTAATTGTTCAAGTTTTTTTTTTGTTTTTTTTATTTGGGGTGCACAAAAAAAAGCAAAAACTAGAGCAACAATTACGTATCTGATCAGCCAATCACGTAGCTGATCAGCACTTGGCGGCAAGCAGGTGGGGGAGGGGGTGGGGAGAAGGAGTAGGAGATGCGATTGGAAATAGTTAGAAAAGAGCCACGAAAAATACTTACAGGATAGATCAGAACAGCGGCAGATGGGGGGCGGCAGATGGGGGGGCAGCGGCATATAAAGGGAGCATCTGTGATTGTGAGACGGAGGTGGCTGGGATAGGGTGGAGGTGGCTGGGATGGGAGAGGGCGCAGTGGATGCAGGAGCGGCAGAGGATGGGGGGATGGGAGGGAAGGGGAGTGGGAGGTGAGATTGGGGATGGTTACCTTACAGCAGAGGTTCCCAACTCCAGTCCTCAAGGCACACCAACAGTGCATGTTTTCAGGATTTCTTTAGCATTGCATGGGTGTTGGATTCAGCACCTTTGCAGGTGATTAAATTATCACCTGTGCAATACTAAGGAAATCCTGAAAACATGCACTGTTGGTGTGCCTTGAGGACTGGAGTTGGGAACCTCTGCCTTACAGGATGGATCTAGGCAGCAGGATCACAGGAGATGGAGGCAGCAGATCGGGGAGGGTGAGAGGTGGGAGAGGGAGCGCAGTGCAGATCACAGGGGAGACAGGTGAGCAGAGCACAGATCACGGGGGTGAGAGGTGAGCAGAGCACAGATCACGGGGGTGAGAGGTGAGGGAGCACAGATCACGGGGGTGAGAGGTGAGGGAGCACAGATCACGGGGGTGAGAGGGGAGGGAGCACAGATCACGGGGGTGAGAGGGGAGGGAGCACACATCACGGGGGTGAGAGGGGAGGGAGCACACATCACGGGGGTGAGAGGGGAGGAAGCACACATCACGGGGGTGAGAGGGGTGGGAGCACACATCACGGGGGTGAGAGGGGTGGGAGCACACATCACGGGGGTGAGAGGGGTGGGAGCACACATCACGGGGGTGAGAGGGGTGGGAGCACACATCACGGGGGTGAGAGGGGTGGGAGCACACATCACGGGGGTGAGAGGGGTGGGTCTTCCCTTGGTTACCCGATGTTTACGCTGGTTACAGCTTACCGCAGCTGCCAGTGCCGGCTCCTGCTCGCTTCATTTCGTCGCTCTCTCGCTGTCACACACAGCGATGTGTGTGTCACAGCGGGAGAGTGACGACCAAAAAATGAAGCTGGACATTCAGCAACGACCGGCGACCTCACAGCAGGGGCCAGGTCGTTGCTGGATGTCACACACAGCGACAGCGACGGGACGTCGCTGCAACGTCACAGAAAATGGTGACGTAGCAGCGACGTCGTTGTCGTTGTCGCTGTGTGTGACACCAGCTTTATGCTGAGCTGACAGAAATTCACTGAGGAGTTGTCATGGAAACGGCACATAGACCTCTTCACTCAGGTGTCAAATTTCCCTGGGAGATCTTTGACTAAAATGTTTTGGGGTTTTTTTTGTTTTAGAGAATGACCAATGTTTGGATGATTTTCTATGTTTAGTATTTACATTTGTCCCACATCACCACTTTATCTCCTCAAACAGCCGTTTTTAATTAGTTATATATCTCCTTCTGAATCTCCTCAGACAAAGTCTCTCAGAAGTGCTGCTCCTCAGAACTGACAAAATTCCTCTTTCGTAATTATCTTTTTTCAGCACCAAAAAAGTCAAAAAAGGTCTCAATTTTCCAACAAATATACTGAATAAAATTATATATATTGTCTTGAAAATGTTATCCTCAGTATAGCTTTATAAGTTGATATATATGAATGGCTCTCAGAGCACTCTCTCCCTGTGTCCTACATCGTCCTCAGCAGGCCACGCCCCCCATTTAGTAATATTTTGTGACTTATCTCTCAGATTTATTGGCATAACATTTCAAATTTTGAAAATTGTGCAATTTTCTAAATTTTTGCCAAATTTATGAAATTTTCAAAAATGAATGCAAAAAAAAATCATCCTAAATTTACCACTTTCATGAAGGACAATGTTACAAAAAACAATCTCAGATTCGCTAGGATCCGTTGAAGCGTTCCAAGGTTATAACCTCATAAAGGGACACTGGTCAGAATTGCGTAAAATGGCGAGGTCAGTAAGGTCAAAATAGGCTGGGAGGTGTCATGGCCTATGTATAATTAAGATAAATGGTGTAACGCTATTAATATGTAAATTTGTCTATTTTCATTTACTTAGATATGTAAATGCTGTAATATAAGGTATCGCCAAATTCTACAAGAGAACGAAGACCTTAAACGCTTAGGTGAGAATGTCCTATAGTTTTTAAGTCACTTTGAATTAATAAAGTAGGGAAAGTCTTAAATGGTGAAATTGCACAAATCTGCCATTTTTCTGCTGTACTTTTTTGGGGGTGATATGTGCCATATCTGACAGACTTGACACCTCTACGAAAATGAGGTTAAATAATCGCTGCCATTTCAACAAACACAGCACGTACTGAATTCCTCATTTAATAATAAATGTAGCTAAAATCTATATGCAAAACGAGATGGACTGAGGGATCAGATTACAGCTGCCTAGTGAAATCTATGGAGAGGGGAGGGGAGGAGTGATGGAGGCAGAAACAGTCCTACTTTCTAGTAAGTGTTTTATCTCACCCAATGAAGTACTGTGTCCCTGCTCAGTACTGCTGTGTAATGTCCTATGTCGCTGCTGCTAATGAACAGACATGGATTTGACACTCCCTCTAAGGGACCTGATAGCCACCTGCTAGATCAAGGTCAGGTGAAATTTATTTTTCACCAATTTTCCCCTGAAGAATGAGGTATGTTGGAAGATTGGAAATATTCTAAAATTTTTTTTTGTTTGTTTTTTTTCAGACATAATATAAATTGTGAACGTACACCTTCATTCAGCAATGGTAAGCGGACAAGTCTTCTAACCAATAAAATGTGCTTTTCTTGTGCCAACATTTCGGGGTGATTTTCATTTTCTACCCAATTAACCCCTCCAAGGTTGACCAATTTAGGGCCTGTTGGACAAAGGTGTGTTGTGTGTGGGGTTTTTTTTTCTCTTCAGGATTCCACTTTTAGGCCTTGTGTGCACGCTGCTTTTTTTGCTGCTTTTTTGGTTCGGTTTGTGGTCCTAAACTGCATGTATGACCTTCCCTAGCAAAGTCAATCCGAAAGTCTGTGCACACATTGCTGTTTTTTTTGCCTGTAGTTTTGGTTGTAGAAAAAAAGCAGCATGTCACTACTGCTCTGCATTTTTCCCTGCGTTTTGTCATTGACAATGGTAAAAAAAAAAAAAAAAAATTTGCTGGGGCAAAAATGCATGCATTTTTTTTTTTTTCGGCCAGAGGGTGCGTCTTTTTTTCTGGAGAAACAAAACTGCAGTGTGCACACATAGCCTTATAGGCAATGTGCCATAAATGTTGTCATTCTATGAATCTTAAAAAGGATTTTTGCAGGATGTGTTGTATTCACAAGTGGCATTTAGGTCTTTAGAACTCATTAATCATAGTTTTAAGCTTAGAGAAAAACAGCAATTTTACTTTTTTTTTTTTTTTTTTACGTCATTCACTGTGTTGAAGTCTTCATTCTGTGGGTCAGTATGGTTGTGGAGATACCAAATTTAAAGGGTTCATGTTTAATTACTTTTGTGCATTAACCCTGTAACGAACGCTACTTTACTGTAGTCATTAAAGGGAACCAATTACCAGGATTTTCCTATATAACCTAAAGCCAGTGTTATACTGACACTATCAGGCTGATTCTATACATACCTGTAGTGGTCAGCACGGATGTTTAGGTTTTGAAAGCCAAGATAGTTTTATAAAATTGGCAGCTTCTTGAGTGACAGCAGCTGAGGATCAGATATCTGGGGGGGTAGTCATAGCTATCCAGTTTCCCAGAGGTGTGTGTATCTAGGCTTTCTGGCACCCGGCGCAAGACTTCAGTTTGGCGCCCCCCCCTCATGTGACCAATCATTCATATGTGATTTGCACGCTCAGTCACGTGATGACGAGCTGCTATTAATAATTTAATTCTCTTAATGTTCAAAGAGAAACATGAAGAAAAGCCAGTTGTCACATGCAAGCATGAACATCACATATGAGTGGAGTGGCCAAATGATGACTGCTGGAACCAGACACAGAGCTGAATCCTGACAGGGAGCATATTACACGCTGTTATGATTATGCTACAGTGCTTAATTTTATGAGTAATGGGGTTGTCCAGGTTTGAGATGAAAATCTGCAGTTACTATGTGACTGCATACTTCTGAATTCTTACAGTGTGCACACTGCCCGCTGTTAGGATTCTCTGGTGTCGATGGTCAGAGTGGGAGGTCATGAAACTGCAAGTATGTGATTTACATATTTGGTCACGTGCTGACTAGACATGCGTGGCCTCGCTCAAAATGGATTGAGTGAGGCTGGACACGTCAAATCAAATGTGGCCAGAAATATAAAAATCTCATACTTGCGCTCACATGACCGTCCACTATTGCCACTGGCACCGGAGAATCCCAAACGTGTGCAGAGTATGCATAGTGAGAATTCAGAAGCTTGCAGTCACCTAGAGTCACTGCAGAATTTCATCTCAAACTTAGACAAGCCCTTTACTTATACAATTAAGCAGTGTATCCCAATTCTAAGTAAAGGGGTTGTCCAATCTTACAATTTCTGAATTGTTACTTGTGTACAGGATCAAAGCTAATAACAGCACCAGAACCAGCAGAGGTACTGAAATACATATTTGTAACACCCAACAGTACAGAAACACAGCATCACAACTACCAGCAGTACAGAAATTCCTCATCAGAACCCAGCACTTAAGAAATTCATCCATATAACCCCATCAGTGCAGAAACACAGCATCAAAACCCTCATTGGTACAGAAATACATAATCGGAACCACAAGCAGTGCATGGTACATCAATTGTAATGTCAGGTCCGACCCATACACATTTGTATTCCATGAACAACTTCCAGTACATCCAGGGCTGGCTCCAGGTTTTTGTGGGCGCCGGGCGAAAGTCTGTCGGCCCCATACACACATAGAAATGTCACATAGACGTACATACATAGATACACACACAGACACATTAGAGGTATTAATAAGGGGAAGCCGGCAGCAGCCTCACTCACCTCCCCTGCTTATCTGCCATCCAGCACCTCCTGGGCTTGTGGCTGTGCTGCGCTTATTGGTGGCCCTGGCTAACAGACATGGCCACACACAGTGCACACTGACACTGCTATATACATCACAGGAGAGACTGGAGACATACAGCTATGGGGGCACATACAGCTCCAGAGGAGGACATACAGCTTTGAAGTAGCATACAGCACTGGGTGGGGGGGACATACAGCTCTTGGGGTGTACAGCACTGGGGTGGGGGAGATACAGCTCTGGGGGGTATACAGCTGTGGGGTAGTATATTGCACTGGGGTGGGGGGGACATACAGCTCTGGGGGTATAGCGCACTGGAGTGGGGAGACACTCTTCTGGGGGGTATACAGCACTGGTGTCAGGGGACAGACAGTTATGGGGGTATACAGCACTAGGGTGAAGGGTATACAGCACTGGGGTGCTGGGTACAAACAGTTCTGGGGGTATACAGCACTGGGCTGCGTGGGACAGATAGTACTGGTGGTATACAGCTCTGGGGTGCGTGGGACAGATGGTACTGGGGGTATACAGCTCAGGGGTGGGGAGGATGACATACAGCTTGGTGGTATGTTGATGCTTCGGCTCCTCTGTGGGTTAAGCCTAGAATGTATGGGCTCCTTCCATGTTAGTGGGCATGACCAGCTTCATTACAAATTCTCATACCTGGAAGGAGCCTGTACATTCTAGCATCTACCTTCATCTGTTTGTGGGGAGCGCACAGTGCATGCTAGCTCTGCCCACAGACATGCTTATACCCTGCACGCAGCAGTGAAAGCTCCGTGCAAGTGAGAACAGCCAGCAAATCAGGAAAGTGCGGGTTGATGGCAGGAGCGCTGCATTACCCGGAACTCTGCCCGGGGTCCGCAGCATATATCACCACCCTTGATGACAGCCCAGAGCTGATGCCGGACCTGGCCGCCGGGGAGACTCAGAGTGCTGCATCAGTCGGCAGAACAGGGCCCCCCCTGACACAGCGCCCGGGGAAGATGCCCCGCCAGTCCCCCCTAGATACGCCTCTGCCCTCTCCCTCTTAGAATTAGCATAAGTATTATACAATCGATTTAACTTTTCACTAGGAGGACCTGTGAGGTCATACCCATTTGACCAGAAGGGGTGGTCACATGCTAATGAATGTGCAGCGTCAGAGGATGATCTCGCCTCTCCGCTGCCATCACCGCCCGATGCTGGATTTTGGCTCCGTGCTCATGAGCCCGAAGTTTGGGCAATGCATACTACTTCAGTTTGAAGTCAGGACGCGTACATCCGGCTTATAGTGCACCTGACCGGAACTTCGGGGTCATGTGCACTGAGCCGAAATCCAGTGTTTGGTGGAGAGATGAGTGAGATCATCCTCTGACACTATGTACGCCTTAGCATGCTCCAAAGGGGCGTGCTAACATGCTAATGGGGTTGACTAGCAAAGGAAGAGACGCCCTTGGGACTAGTCCCCGCGCTCATTAGCATATGATAAAAGATCTCAAGAAATACTTTTTCTAAAGATCCCTTTATCTATGCTAGTGTATACAGGGACAGATAGTCAGGGATTAGCAATATACACCCAGAACTGCTCGTGGTTCTGGGTGCATATTGCACCTGACAGGTTCCCTTTAACAAAAATGGTAGGGACGACACTTACACACCTTAAGTATGGCAGATACAAGTCTTGGGAAACAACGTTCAGCATCCAACCACAACTGTTATGATTCAGGGACCGAGGAGGATCAAAAAATGCGGAATCCCAAAAAGGTAACGGTGGCTGGAAACTTAATGGACTGCAGACCTAATCCTGACACACAACTAGAAGTAGCCGTGGGGCGTGCCTATGATGACCTGGACGCCTTGACAAAGCCAGAGAACTAAATCTCAGAGATATAAGAAAGCTAATCTGCCTTGGAGCAGTCCCCAAAGATAGATAGCCCCCCACATATAAAGGCTATGGTGATATAGAAAAACACAATACAAAGCCAGGCAAGACAGATTTCAGCAAAGGTGAGGCCCAAACTATCTTTATAGGAAATGATAAAAAAGAGCAACTGTCTGCAGCCGTAAAAACCCAAATATATACCAGCACTTCTGATATGGAAAAATCCTGAGGTCACACAACCTCTCCCCTACTGTATCAGCACTCTGATGTTACTGGGATCCAAAAGCACTAATACAGATGAGGGACTGAATTAATACTAAGCATGGCAAACAATACCTTGCAGAATCATGGCGCTAAGTTATACAGACACTCCCAGCAGGGAATGATCCCATTCCACCAAGAACTCCACACAGACCAAATAGGAATCAAGCCTTAGTATTAAAGCAGGAAAAAACCCCCCAAGAAAGTGGAAAACAAACAGCAGAGGTACAAAGACCACTTATCTGAGAGGAGTTCTGGTAGTGAGCACAGCTGGTTACAGAATGTCCCGAACACACAGGAGACATTGACCACCGGCAAGTAACAAGAGAAAACTACTCAGCCCAATCTGACCCTGATTGCCAGTCCTCCACAGGTGTGTGGCTTTCACTCCACACATCAACTGCACTGACCATAAGAGGGAGCCCCAAACTGGAAAACGTATTCACACCAGTACCCCCCCTTGAGGAGGGGTCACCGAACCCTCACCGGAACCCCCGGGTTTGTCAGGATGGGCTCGATGAAAAGCACGGATCAAGCAAACAGCATGTATGTCGGAAGCAATCACCCAAGAACTATCCTCCTGACCGTAACCTTTCCACTTGACCAGATACTGGAGCTTCTGTCTAGCAATACAGGAATCCAAATTTTTTTCCACTACATATTCCAGATCCCCCTCGACCAACACAGGATCAGGAGGCGCTGCCATGGGCACTACCGGTTCAACATATTTTTTCAATAAAGACTTATGAAAGACATCGTGAATCTTGAAAGTCTCTGGAAGAGCCAAACGGAAAGAAACAGGATTAATTACAATCGAAATTTTATAAGGTCCAATAAACCTTGGCTTAAATTTCGGAGAAGAAACTTTCATAGGAACATGTCTGGAAGACAACCAGACTAAGTCCCCTACCTTAAACCGGGGACCCACAGTCCTACGTCGGTTGGCAAACCGTTGGGCATTTTTCTAGGAGTGGGACAATTTATCCACCACTTGATTTCAAATATGCTGCATTTTCTCCACTGCCGAATTAACAACCAGGCAGGCGGAAGCCTCGATTTGCCCCGAAGAAAACAGAGGATGAAACCCGAAATTGCAAAAAGGAGACAGCAAAGTGGCCGAACTAGCTCTATTAAGAGCAAACTCAGCCAAGGACAAAAGAGAAACCCAGTTATCTTTATCAGCCGATACAAAACATCGCAAATAGGTTTCCAAAGTCTGATTTGTCCTTTCAGTCTGTCCATTGGTCTGAGGATGAAACGCAGAGAAGGACAATTCAACTCCATGTCTAGAACAAAAAGTTCTCCAGAATCTAGACACAAACTGGACTCCCCTATCGGACATAACAGTCTCAGGAATACCATGCAAACTAAATCACATGACAAAGAAACAAAGGTACCAACTCCAAAGCTGATGGCAACTTAGGCAGTGGCACCAAATGAATCAGTTTAGAAAATCTATCACAGATTACCCAAATAACCGTCATACCCTGAGAAACAGGGAGATCAGAAATAAAATCCATAGAGATGCGAGTCCATGGTCTCTTAGGCACCGGCAATGGCAATAATAGTCCACTAGAACGAGAACAAGACTACTTGGATCTAGAACTGATCTCACAGGACTGCACAAAACTCCTCACGTCACGAGAAAGAGAAGGCCACCGAAAGGACCTACTCACCAAATCCCTGGTGCCAAAAATCCCAGGATGACCAGCCAACACAGAACAATGAACTTCAGACATCACTCTACTCCTCCATTGGTCAGGAACATACAATTTCCCTCCAGGACATCTTTCAGGTTTGTGCTCCTGAAATTCCTCAAGAGCAAGTCTCAAATCGGGTGAAATCGCAGAGCGAATCACTCCCTCATGCAGGATGGTAGCAGGCTCTGTCCCATCCAAAGAATCAGCCAAGAAACTCCTAGAAAGGGCATCTGCCTTAATATTCTTAATGCCCGGAATATGAGACCACAAAGTGTGTGAAAACCAAGGCCCATCTAGCCTGGCAGATTCAAGATAGATCAATTTCTTATGATCTGTAAGTACTATTTAATGTCTCGCCCCCTCTAGACAATGTTGCCATTCTTCAAAAGCCCACTTCATAGCCAATAATTCCCGATTCCCCACATCATCATTTTGGTCCGGTGGTGAAAATTTTCAGGGAAAAAAAAAAAGCACAGGGTCTAATTTTAGAAGTCACAGGGTCCCTTTGAGACGAGACAGCCCCAGCTCCGATCTCCGAGGCATCGATCTCCACCTGAAAAGGAATAGACACATCAGGCTGCCGCAAGACCGGAGCATAAGTAAACCTCCTTTTCAGCTCCTGAAAAGCCAAGGCTGCCTCTGAAGACCAATTCACAACATCAGCTCCTTTCTTGGTCAAATCAGTCAATGGCTTGACAATACTGGAAAAATTGCCTATGAATTTACGATAGAAATTAGCAAAACCCAAAAACTTCTGAAGGCTTTTCAAAGATGTAGGCTGGACCTTGACCGGATCCATCTCAATAGAAGATGGGGACAAAATAACCCCCCCCCCCCCCAAAAAAAAAGACCTTTTGTACGTCAAACAGGCATTTCGATCCCTTGACATATAATGCGTTGTCCCTGAGAACCTGAAATACTGTCCGAACCTGTTCACCATGAGAATCCCAGTCATGAGAAAAAAATCACAATGTCATCCAAAAAGACAATCAAAAACTTGTCCACAAAGGCTCGGAAAATATCATTCACGAAAGATTGAGGAAAGATTGAGATGGAAGTGGTATTGGTGAGCCCAAAGGGCATCATTAGGTACTCAAAATGCCCGTCAGGGGTATTAAACGCAATCTTCCATTCATCACCCTGCTTAATGCGAATGAGATTATATGCTCCCCGAAGATCGAGTTTAGTAAACCAAACCAGCACCCTTCACTCTAGAAAACAGGTCGGAAATCAGAGTCAATGGATACTGATATTTAACTGTGATTTTATTAAGGAGACGATAATCAATACTGGGCCACAATGAACCATCCTTCTTGGCCACAAAAAAAAAAAACTGCGCCCAAAGGGGAAGATGGTCTAATGTGACCCTTCTCCTGTGACTCCTTTAATGTAAGTCCGCATAGCAACATGTTCATTCACAGATAAATTGAAAAGCCGTCCCTTAGGAAATTTACAACCAGGCACCAACTCAATAGCGCAATCAGTCCCTATGTGGAGGCAAAGACTCAGCCTCGGTCTCATTAAACACATCCATGAAATCCGCCAAATAGTCAGGGACCTCCCGTGTCTGAGATAAAATAGACAAAACAGGAGGATCACTATGCACACATTGGCAGCCCCAACTAGTCACAGATAATCCAATTCTTGATTGGACTTCTTTATCGGCTTGCAACCAAGGAAATCCCAGTACCAAAATGTCATGCAAATTATGCAAGACCAAAAACGTACAAACCTCCTGATAGTCAGGCGCGACCCGCATCACCTGGGTCCAAAACTAGGGCTTATTTTCTGCTAAAGGAGTAGCATCAATAACCCCTCAAAGGGATAGGATCATGCAAAGGCACCATAGGAAAACCACAACGCTGAGCAAACCCAAAATCCATCAAGTTCAGGGCAGCTCCTGAATCAATAAAAGCCATAGCTGAAAATTATGATGGGGAACTGATCAAATAAACCGACAAAAGAAACTTGGGGGTGCTTCACACATAGCGAGATCGCTACCGAAATTGCTGCTACGTCACGGTTTTGGTGACGCAACAGTGACCTCATTAGCGATCTCGCTGTGTGTGACACTGAGCAGCGATCTGGCCCCTGCTGCTCGTTACACACAGCCCTCGTTCGTTTTTTTGTCGCTCTTCCGCTGTGACGCACACAGCGCTGTGTGTGACAGCGAGAGAGCGACGAAATAAAGCGAGCAGAGAGCAGGAGCCGGCATCTGGCAGCTGCGGTAAGCTGTAACCAGGGTAAACATCGGGTAGCCAAGGTGGTTACCTGATATTTACCTTCGTTACCAGCCTCCGCAGCTCTCACGCTGCCAGTGCCGGCTCCCTGCTCTCTGCACATGTAGCTGCAGTACACATCGGGTTAATTAACCCGATGTGTACTGTAGCTAGGAGAGCAGGGAGCCAGCGCTAAGCAGTGTGCGCAGCTCCCTGCTCTCTGCACATGTAGTGACGTGATGATCGCTGCTGCGTCGCTGTGTTTGATAGCTAAGCAGCGATCATAACAGCGACTTACTAGGTCGCTGTTACGTCACAGAAAATGGTGACGTAACAGCGACGTCGTTATCGCTGTCGCTATGTGTGAACCCAGCCTTAGACTGTAAACCGCCCAAAGTAAATGAACCGGCAAATCGTTTCTCGCGCTTAGGGCAGACAGAAATAGTATGAGGCGTCTCCACAGAAGAAACATAGCTTATTACGCCGTCTAAAATCCTGCCGTTCCGCCCTAGAAAGGACCCTATCACCCTGCATAGGCTCCGGAGACCGCTCTGAGAGCGACACCTCTGCACGCATTTTTACGTTCACGTAAACGTCTCTCAATATGGCTAATGTCATAGAGGCATCGAGACCAGAGGGGACAGGAAAGCCCACCATAACATACTTTTACAGGCTCTGCCAACCCCTTCCGAAAGAGCCACATCATTCCACTCAGTAAGGACCGCCCACTTACGAAATATCTGACAGTATATCTCTGCAGGTTTCTGACCCTGGATCAAAGCCAATGGAATCTCAGGGCAGATCAAAGTGCGCCTGTGTGGGACCTCAATGCCGGCTAGTGTGCATGACTACAATTTCTCCTCACTATACTATTCCTTGCTTAGGGCAAATAACCTGCAGTAAGCAGCATGTATTTTGATTTTATGTACAGAAATTGTTCGTTCAATATAAGGCACAAGTGACCCAAGACTTGCATATATTGTGGCCAGTCGCCACTTCACTCCCGCCGCCCCAACACACGTTTCGTAAGTTACTTCCTCAGGAAGCATCAAATTATCCTCGTCCTTATTAAAAACACCTAACAGCATGTTTAACAATAATGTTCCAGTTCTGTTACTCCAGACTTTTTCCCCTGGCTTTAAAGTCCATACTTGGAGAAAGGGAATTTTATTGTTAGAAAACAGAAGGATAATAAGGATCAGGGTACCCTTTCACCTTTCAAAACTCTATATGCGGCCATAACTAGGTTATCTATCATGGAACACAGATCAGAAGGTGGATGTTAGATATTTCTACATTTAATTTGAAAATAACTTTTAGAAATTCACAGCAATAAATCTCAAGAGCTGGAAGAGCCTCTTCTTTTATATAGACCTCTAGAAAGTGAGCAGATAATTCTGGGAGAGGAATGTTGTCCCATTCTTGTCTAATGTAAGATTCCGACTACCCAACAGTCCTGGGTCATCTTTGCGGAATTTTTCATTTCATAATGTACCAAATGTTTTCTATCGGTGAAAGGTCTGGACTGCCGGCGGCTGGTTCACCACCTGAACTCTTCTTTTGTGTAGCCATGCTGTTGTGATGGATGCAGTATGTGGCTTAGCATTGATTTGCTGAAATTTACAAGGCCTTGCCTGAATTAGATGTCTGGCAGATGGTCGCATGTGGTGTTCTAAATACTCTATATAATGCTCAGCATAGATGTAGGAACTGTACGCTGATAACAAGCTGGATGGACCTTTTCCTCTGGAGTGTGTATGCAGCGTCTATGCTTCCATAAAGAATTTCTCTTGATATTGTGTCTTGTAGATGGTGAGAAGTCTTTTGCATTATGGAACAAGTTCAGAAAAATGTTCAACATAAAGTTGCTGTTCAGATTGGTGAACCTCTGACCATCGCTGTATAAAAAAACCTATCCGAGAGGCAGTCTCTCCAGATACAAATAACCGTGACTCTTGTTAACCATTAGAGATGAGCAAACCTGAGGTTCGGGTTTGGAAACAGACTTCCAAAAAAAAGCAAACCACTCAAGCGAGCAGCGCTGTGCTTGGGTCTGATGCTCAGCCATGTGCAGTGTCTGAGCGGCTTGAATTGAGGGTAAAATCTGCATGATCCGAAGTAGTGTGCACAACAAAGTTTAAAAAAAACAAACAAAAAAAACACCCTCTTTTGGAAGTGTTCTGCTTATGGCTGGCTTCATGTGGGCAGAGACACAAACTGCTGAATTAATTATTGACTTCCATTGAGGTTCGGTTCATGTCAGGATCAGAAACAGCCTTATCAAGGGTTCGAATATGCCCTGCGAACCGAAGCTCCAAAGGCTCGCTCATCTCTATTAACCATGTCCCAACCTTTATGATGTGTTGCTGCCATGAATTTCTAAATACAGTTAATTTTTCAAATGAAATAGACAATGTATATTGCATTTTTGTTTTTTTTGTATTTTACAGTTTCCCAATTTTTTGGGAATTGGGATTGTGCATGTCCCTGGGAAACGTGAATGGCAAGCTTAACCCCTTCAGCCCAAAGCCTATTTTGACCCTAAAGACCAGGCCATTTTTTGCAATTTTGACCAGTGTCACTTTATGAGGTTATAACACTGGAACGCTTTAACGGATCCCGGTGATTCTGAGATTGTTTTTTCGTGATATATTGGGCTTCAAGTTAGTGGTAAATTTAGGCCGATATTTTTTGCGTTTCTTTGTGAAAAAAACGGAAATTTCGTGAAAATTTTGTAATTTTCAAACTTTGAATTTTTATGCTCTAAAACCAACGAGACATGACACAAAATAATTAATAACATTTCCCACATGTCTACTTTTACCTCAGAACAATTTTGGGGGAAAAAAAAATTAAGGAAGTTATAGGGGTTCAAAATTTACGAGCAATTTCTCATTTTTACAACAAAATTTACAAAGCTACTTTTTTTAGGGACCACATCACATTTGAAGCGATTTTGAAAGGTCTACATGACACAAAACACCCAAAAGTGACACCATTCCAAAAACGGCACCCCTCAGGCTACTCAAAACCACATTCATGAAGGTTATTAACCCTTCTGCTGCTTAACAGTAACTAAAGCAATGTGGAAGGAAAAAATGAACATTTTACTTTTTGCAACAAAAATGTTAATTTTGCCTCAAATATTGCATTTCACAAGGGTAGCAGGATTAAATGAACCCCCAAAATTTGTTGGGCAATTTCTTCTGAGCACGCAGATACCTCATATGTGGCGAAAACCCACTGTTTGGGCGCACGGCAGGACTCGGAAGGGAAGGAGCGTCATTTGACTTTTTGAACCGAAAATTAGCTGGAGTCGTTGGCCGCACCATGTTGCGTTTGGAGAGCCCCTGAGGTGCCGAAACAGTGGAGCTCCCCCACATGTGACCCCATTTTGGAAACTAGACCCCCATGGCATAGAAAAAAAACAGAGCGCACGCATGAATGTTCTGCAAAAAAAGGGGGGGGGGGACTAGGTGGGATGGAAAAAAGAAGTCCTGTCCAAAGTCGAGTACGACTGCAGGACGATTGCTGATCAGGTACCTAATTGTTCAAGTTTTTTTTTTGTTTTTTTTATTTGGGGTGCACAAAAAAAAGCAAAAACTAGAGCAACAATTACGTATCTGATCAGCCAATCACGTAGCTGATCAGCACTTGGCGGCAAGCAGGTGGGGGAGGGGGTGGGGAGAAGGAGTAGGAGATGCGATTGGAAATAGTTAGAAAAGAGCCACGAAAAATACTTACAGGATAGATCAGAACAGCGGCAGATGGGGGGCGGCAGATGGGGGGGCAGCGGCATATAAAGGGAGCATCTGTGATTGTGAGACGGAGGTGGCTGGGATAGGGTGGAGGTGGCTGGGATGGGAGAGGGCGCAGTGGATGCAGGAGCGGCAGAGGATGGGGGGATGGGAGGGAAGGGGAGTGGGAGGTGAGATTGGGGATGGTTACCTTACAGCAGAGGTTCCCAACTCCAGTCCTCAAGGCACACCAACAGTGCATGTTTTCAGGATTTCTTTAGCATTGCATGGGTGTTGGATTCAGCACCTTTGCAGGTGATTAAATTATCACCTGTGCAATACTAAGGAAATCCTGAAAACATGCACTGTTGGTGTGCCTTGAGGACTGGAGTTGGGAACCTCTGCCTTACAGGATGGATCTAGGCAGCAGGATCACAGGAGATGGAGGCAGCAGATCGGGGAGGGTGAGAGGTGGGAGAGGGAGCGCAGTGCAGATCACAGGGGAGACAGGTGAGCAGAGCACAGATCACGGGGGTGAGAGGTGAGCAGAGCACAGATCACGGGGGTGAGAGGTGAGGGAGCACAGATCACGGGGGTGAGAGGTGAGGGAGCACAGATCACGGGGGTGAGAGGGGAGGGAGCACAGATCACGGGGGTGAGAGGGGAGGGAGCACACATCACGGGGGTGAGAGGGGAGGGAGCACACATCACGGGGGTGAGAGGGGAGGAAGCACACATCACGGGGGTGAGAGGGGTGGGAGCACACATCACGGGGGTGAGAGGGGTGGGAGCACACATCACGGGGGTGAGAGGGGTGGGAGCACACATCACGGGGGTGAGAGGGGTGGGAGCACACATCACGGGGGTGAGAGGGGTGGGAGCACACATCACGGGGGTGAGAGGGGTGGGAGCACACATCACGGGGGTGAGAGGGGTGGGAGCACACATCACGGGGGTGAGAGGGGAGGGAGCACACATCACGGGGGTGACAGGGGAGGGAGCACACATCACGGGGGTGACAGGGAAGGGAGCACACATCACGGAGGGGAAGGGGCGCCAGCCGATCACAAGGTGGCGGGGGCGCGCAGCCGATCACAAGGTGGGGCGCGCAGCGTATAACGGAGGAGAGGGGGAGGGGCCGGGCAGCAGATCGGGGAGAGCGGTGACACTGTGGCAG
This sequence comes from Anomaloglossus baeobatrachus, assembly GCF_048569485.1. NCBI lineage: Eukaryota > Metazoa > Chordata > Amphibia > Anura > Aromobatidae > Anomaloglossus > Anomaloglossus baeobatrachus. The sequence continues at coordinate 150,078,115 of NC_134361.1, read as the reverse complement.
ACGGAGGAGGGCAGCAGCGGATCGGGAGGGCAGTGGGGGTGCGGGCAGCAGATCATGAGGGGTGGGGGTGCGGGCAGCAGATTGGGGAGACAGGTGGCAGATCGCGGAGGGCAGCGGATCAGGACGCTTTTCGGCAGTTTCATACAGTGCAATGGCAGCGCGGCAACTTCCGGGTCCCATGCTCCGGTCACATAACAGCATGGGACCGGAGCTCGTCGCCCTGCCATTGCACTGTATACACTCACTGTGCTGGTGTGCTGCAGGGACGACAAGTGACGGTGACGGGGGTGGTCACCGGCAACATGTCCATGGTGATTGGAGAGATCGGTCACAAGCCCGATCTCTCCAATCAGAGCTGCTGGAACTGGGGGAGGGTGATCCAGTGAGGTCACCAAGCTCCAGCCATTGGCCAGTGCTTCAGCTGCACTGGTCAGGGCTGGATTTCAATGTTTCAGTCATATTAAATGGCTGGAACATTACAGTGGCTGTGATTGGTTGAGCGGCGTTCGTCAGCCAATCACAGCTTCCGTAGGTCCGGGGAGGAGGCACCACCCCTCCTGAGGTCAGGTACAGGTCCCCTCCTCCCCGAATCTGCAGTTTATGTTAACCAATCGCAGTCACCAGAGGCTCCGGTGCCGCGATTACGCCATGACTGAAAGATCCGTCCATGGTCGTGAAGGGGTTAAAGAAGTTATCCACTACCCTGACTTATTTAATTTTTTTTTGTACTATTATGCACCACTAAATGGATCCATACTCTTATTGTAATATAAACCTTTTATCATGCAGAGAGCATCACTTGGTGTCTGCAGCTGAGATGTTTACATCGATCTTTTCTCCTCCCCAGGCTTACTGTGCTCTTACTAAAAGTTCCATAATGCATTGCACTAGCCTGTGAGCCAGCACTTAGCACGCCCCCTTCATCCTCCACCCAAACTCTTCCCTCCGCCCTCACTCTAATGTTCACCCTCACCAACTGTATGTTGCCATGTTAAGTCCTGACAAAGATATTGCGAGATACCAAGTGTCAGTGGTCCAGGGTAGGTACAGTCCATGTGGCAATTGCCAGATGACCAGTACAGCCCTGTCACTGTTAATTTCGGTGCTTTTCAGCTGTCCACCTCAGTGAGTGGATTACCTAAACCATTTGCTTTTGAAATACAGATCACTTCACTAGCTAAGGTGTCAGACCCTGCTGGTACTGCTGAATGAAGCTGTCAGCTCTACTTGCATGAGGCAGTGAGTCAGACTAAGGCTGTGCCCACGAGACCATGTACCCGTGGATTTTTGCTGTGGAAAACCCGCGATTTATCTGGATATTCTAGATAAATCCGCAGGGTCTAGCAGGTACACACTCCCCATGTTACCCTATGGGATTTGGGGAGTGCTGTATCAATGCTGCGGTATGTGTGGCTGTGGAAAATGCTGCGGATTTCCCGCAACCGCACGTAACAATGTCAATTATTCATGCGGAAATATCTGTGGAATTTCCGCTCCTTCACTATGGAGATACAGGGCAGGAATTCTGCACGAAATCGGCATGGTTTCAGCAGGTTTACCACAACAACTCTGCAAATATACCGCAGCAATGGATAGCTGCGGATTCCGGGGAGCAGCTGTGGTAAACCTGTGGAAAAATCCACCGGTACATTGTCCCGTGGGCACATAGCCCTATTGTATCTTGAGGAGCCCTGATCAGGAAGCAGTAGCCCAGTTACCACTTCTTTCATTTGGTCTGATTTCTTTCCCAGAAAAGGAAGTAACAGGTGAGTAAGAATCTGCATAACAATCCAGTACTATGTGATCCCTGTTGAGATGCGCTCAGACACATCCACTAAAAGTATAAACTATGTATCTGTTATAAATATAAGCTATGATATATGGTAAGTAGGGGGGTAAGTAGTGGGAAAACTCCTTTAACCAAAAACCTTCCAAAAAACCGATACCACAAACCGCAACTGAAGAACCTAATAACATAGGAGAAGATGTTAGAGGATAAGTTGGGAGGGTACAAACTACAGCCCCCTCCGGTCTAATGCCTTCTCTGGTCACCACTCCATGCTACAAAAAAGCCTCAAATACCCCTCACCAATAGCTGTTTTTTTTTTTTAAACAACATACAAAAATAAACATAATTGGCATTGCTGTATTTTGTAAAAAGTCTGGTCTTTAAAAATAAAAATGTAATCAACCCTATGAAAATTTCAATCAACAAAAATTGAAACATTTTTATTTTTTGGGGGGGTCCTCTGGTGTTCTTTATTTAAAAAAAAAAAAAAGGCAATAAGCGCTCAAAGCATCATACACATACTGTATATGATGCTAAATTAAGAGTATATAAGCCTCCTCCCACAATTCAGAAAGAAAAGCCCTCGCTTATGTTGCTCTATAGATAGAAACAAGTATATAATACGGGACTCAAAAAAATGTCAACACAAACTAATATATATATATATATATATATATATATATATATATACACACACCGTATTTTTCGCTTTTATAAGACGCACTTTTGTTCCCCCAAATTTGTTCTCCTGCTCCCGCTCATATAATATGCACAGCAGCTGTCCATCAGAAGCGTGGTGCTGAAACTGCATCGCGCTGATGGGCTGGGGGAGCTGCACATATTATATCTGCCTGTGCTTACCTTTGATCGCACAGGATCCCCCCTCCCCCTGTGTTAGCTATAGCCTCCCGTGCTGCTGCCCATAGTAAAATAATAAACTCTTTACTCACCTCCTCCAGCATGTCTGCCCGGTCTCCCTCCTGCTGCTGTGATCTTGCAGGCAGAGATAACTCTCTGCTGTCCCGATCACATGACCTGCACTAGAACCAGGAAGTAGGAAGTGCAGTAGACACTGGAGGAGCTCAACCCCGAGGAGGGAGACACAAGACAAGACAGTGCTGCAGAAGGTAAGGAAAGAGTTTATTTTACTAAAAGCAGCAACATGGGGGCGATATGTAACAGAGGGTGATGTCTGCCTGCCCCAGTGGGCCTGTCTGCCTGCCCCAGTGGGCCTGTCTGCCTGCCCCAGTGGGCTTGTCTGCCTGCCCCAGTGGGCCTGTCTGCCTGCCCCAGGGGAAATGTGGCATCACTGGGGGACGTGTTCAATATAAGGTGGCCATATGCAGATTAAGGGGGCTAATTTTAGGATGAGGGGGCTATGAGGGACATATACCCTATATTATTTGTTAGACGGACACTGGCATTATAAGACTGACCCCATTTATTAAAAAATTCTCTATTCCTTCACCAAATTTGGGGGTGCGTCTTATAATCAGGTGCGTCTTATAAAGCGAAAAATACGGTATATATAATCTTATTATATATCTTATTATTTATTATATTATTATTATTTATTATATTTATATTATATTTATTTATAAATATTATATTTATATTATATATATTTATATATATACTAAAAGGTGGCCCGATTCTACGCATCGGGTATTCTAGAATTTACGTATTGTGTAGTTCATGTATGATTTTTGTTATATATATATATATATATATATATATATATATATATATATTTATATATATATATAGATGTTGTTGTGTGTAGCTCCCAAGTGTTTGTGTAGGGGCTGTACATGTTCTGGGTGTTGTCTGGGTGTTGTCTGGGTGTGGCGGGGGGTGAAAGCGGTGTTGTATGTGTGTTGCGTGTGTTGCGTTGTTTGTGGAGCGCTGTGTGTCTGTCGCGTTGTGTGTGTGTGTGTGTGTGTGTGTTGCGCGGTTTGTGTGGGTGTGGTGTGTTTTGGGGGGAGGTATGTTTTGTGCAATGTGTGTGTTGTGCGGTATGTGCGTATATTTATGTATGCCGCGGTGTTTGTGTGTTGGGTGTTGTGTGTGTGCGGCGTTGTCTGTGTGTGTGGGTGTCTGTGTAGGGCGGTGTTTGAGGTTCCCAGTGTGTGTGTGTGTGTGTGTGTTGGGGGGAGGTGTGCACCTCCCATCGTGCTCCATCCCCCATGCTGCACACCCCCCATCGTGCCCCATCCCCCATGCTGCGCACCCCCCATCGTGCTCCATCCCCCATGCTGCTCTACCCCCATCGTGCTCCATCCCCCATGCTGCCCAACCCCCATCGTGCTCCATCCCCTATGCTGCGCACCCCCCATCGTGCTCCATCCCCCATGCTGCGCACTCCCCATCGTGCTCCATCCCCCATGCTGCGCACCCCCCATCGTGCTCCATCCCCCATGCTGCGCACCCCCCATCGTGCTCCATCCCCCATGCTGCGCACCCCCCATCGTGCTCCATCCCCGATGCTGCGCACCCCCCATCGTGCTCCATCCCCGATGCTGCGCACCCCCCATCGTGCTCCATCCCCCATGCTGCGCACTCCCCATCGTGCTGCATCCTCCATGCTGCGCACCCCCCATCGTGCTCCATCCCCGATGCTGCGCACCCCCCATCGTGCTCCATCCCCCATGCTGCGCACCCCCCATCGTGCTGCATCCTCCATGCTGCGCACCCCCCATCGTGCTCCATCCCCCATGCTGCGCACCCCCCATCGTGCTCCATCCCCCATGCTGCGCACCCCCCATCGTGCTCCATCCCCCATGCTGCGCACCCCCCATCATGCTCCATCCCCCATGCTGCGCACCCCCATCGTGCTCCATCCCCCATGCTGCACACTCCCCATCGTGCTCCATCCCCCATGCTGCGCACCCCCATCGTGCTCCATCCCCCATGCTGCACACTCCCCATCGTGCTCCATCCCCCATGCTGCGCACCCCCCATCGTGCTCCATCCCCCATTCTGCGCACCCCCCATTGTGCTACATCCCCCATGCTGCGCACCCCCCATCGTGCTCCATCCCCCATGCTGCGCACCCCACATCGTGCTCCATCCCCCATGCTGCGCACCCCCCATCGTGCTCCATCCCCCATGCTGTGCACCCCCCATCGTGCTCCATCCCCCATGCTGCGCACCCCCCATCGTGCTCCATCCCTCATGCTGCGCACCCCCCATCTTGCTCCATCCCCCATGCTGCGCACTCCCCATTGTGCTCCATCCTCCATGCTGCGCACTCCCCATCGTGCTCCATTCCCCATGTTGCGCACCCACCATCGTGCTCCATCCCCCATGCTGCGCACCCCCCATCGTGCTCCATCCCCCATGCTGCGCACCCCCCATCGTGCTCCATCCCCCATGGTGCGCACCCCCCATCGTGCTCCATCCCCCATGCTACGCACTCCCCATCGTGCTTCATCCCCCATACTGCGCACCCCCCATCGTGCTCCATCCCCCATGCTGCCCTACCCCCATCGTGCTCCATCCCCCATGCTGCCCAACCCCCATCGTGCTCCATCCCCTATGCTGCGCACCCCCCATCGTGCTCCATCCCCCATGCTGCCCTACCCCCATCGTGCTCCATCCCCCATGCTGCGCACCCCCCATCGTGCTCCATCCCCCATGCTGCGCACTCCCCATCGTGCTCCATCCACCATGCTGCGCACCCCCCATCGTGCTCCATCCCCCATGCTGCGCACTCCCCATCGTGCTCCATCCCCCATGCTGCGCACTCCCCATCGTGCTCCATCCCCCATGCTGCGCACCCCCCATCGTGCTCCATCCCCCATGCTGCGCACCCCTCATCGTGCTCCATCCCCCATGCTGCGCACCCCCCATCATGCTCCATCCCCCATGCTGCGCACCCCCCATCGTGCTCCATCCCCCATTTTGCGCACCCCCCCATCGTGCTCCATCCCCCATGCTGCGCACCCCCCATCGTGCTCCATCCCCCATGCTGTGCACCCCCCATCGTGCTCCATCCCCCATGCTGCGCACCCCCCATCGTGCTCCATCCCCCATGCTGCGCACCCCCCATCGTGCTCCATCCCCCATGCGGCGCACCCCCCATCGTGCTTCATCCCCCATGCTGCGCACTCACCATCGTGCTCCATCCCCCATGCTGCGCACCCCCCATCGTGCTCCATCCCCCATGCTACGCACTCCCCATCGTGCTCCATCCGCCATGCTGCGCACCCCCATCATGCACCATCCCCCATGCTGCGCACCCCCCATCGTGCTCCATCCCCCATGCTGCGCACCCCTCATCGTGCTCCATCCCCCATGCTGCGCACCCCCCATCATGCTCCATCCCCCATGCTGCGCACTCCCCATCGTGCTACATCTCCCATGCTGTGCACCCCATCATGCTCCATCCCCCATGCTGCGCACTCCCCATCGTGCTACATCTCCCATGCTGTGCACCCCATCATGCTCCATCCCCCATGCTGCGCACTCCCCATCGTGCTACATGCCCCATGCTGCGCACTCCCCATCGTGCTACATCCCCCATGCTGCGCACTCCCCATCGTGTTACATCCCCCATGCTGCGCACCCCCCATCGTGCTGCATCCCCCATGCTGCGCACTCCCCATCGTACTGCATCCTCCATGCTGCGCACCCCCCATCGTGCTCCATCCCCCATGCTGCGCACCCCCCATCGTGCTCCATCTCCCATGTTGCGCACCCCCCATCGTGCTCCATCCCCCATGCTGCGCACCCCCCATCGTGCTCCATCCCCCATGCTGCGCACCCCCCATCGTGCTCCATCCCCCATGCTGCGCACCCCCCATCGTGCTCCATCCCCCATGCTGCGCACTCCCCATCGTGCTCCATCCCTCATGCTGCGCACCCCCCATCGTGCTCCATCCCCCATGCTACGCACCCCCCATCGTGCTCCATCTCCCATGCTGCGCACCCCCCATCGTGCTCCATCCCCCATGCTGTGCACCCCCCATCGTGCTCCATCCCCCATGCTGCGCACCCCCCATCGTGCTCCATCCCCCATGCTGCGCACCCCCCATCGTGCTCCATCCCCCATGCTGCGCACTCCCCATCGTGCTCCATCCCCCATGCATGAAAAAGACATTGTTGGCTGTATTTTTTGGGGTTTTCCATGCAAATTTCTGCAAGAAATACGATTTATACCTATCCTACCGACTGCACACCCGTAAAACCGCACTTTATCATTTAACACCGATTTAATGTTGTACAAAGTAAAGTAACATCCAAAAACCCACAGGTGCTTGGCTTTTATACACAACCAAAAAATATAAAGTAACCTTGGTTAAATCAGACAACGCATGCAAAGGTTTTGTATAAATTTAATATTTCATTATTTTTTTTTCAATTTTTTTCAAAATAAATTAAACAAGGTCGGGGCCAGACAGCTCTTTATTAAAATAAAATTACATTACAGAAATTAAAACAAGAAAAAAAAACAAAAAAAAAAAAAACTTGCCTATTCAGGACGGGACTGCTGGACTGGGGTTGACTGCTGGACTGGGGTTGACTGCTGGACCGGACCGCTGAACTGGACCGCAGAACAGGACCTGGAAACAAACAAGACCTGTAATTAGGATGACAGGACCTCAGGACAGGATCTCTGGACATTACTCTGGACAGTACTTCTGGCCTGGACCGCTGGACTGCACAGGAACGCTGGACTGCAACGCTGGACAGAATGGCAGGTAGTGTGGACAATGTTTACTTTAGGGCAGGGGTCTCAAACACGCGGTCCGCGTGCCGCATGCGGCCCTTCAGGTGGCTTCTTGCGACCCGCTGGCCCGTGGACCCGGTAAAGATGGCGACCGGTGCAAGGGGCCGCAGCCGCCAGCTATTTACTTCAGTTTACAGTTTTGCCTTTGCCGCACACAGTGAAGTTCTCGCTGCAGAACGCAATAACAGCCGCCTGCCAATCAGAGGCAAGCACCTGCTGCATATGACCTCAGATGCTTGCCTGTGATTGGCCAGTGGCTGTTGTGCAGTGAGAACTGCTCTGCACGCGCCGGCAGAAAGTTCAGCGGTGACAGCAGCTGTGATCATTACCGGGTCCACGTGCCTGCGTGCTGCCGACGGAGGATAGGTGAGCAGAATGTTTGTGTGTTTTTCTGTTGCCGGCTGAGGCTGCTGTGTGTGTGTGTGTGTGTGTGTGTGTGTGAGATTCTGTTGCTGGCTGAGGCTGCACAGTGTGTGTGTGTGTGTGTGTGTGTGTGTGTGTGTGTGTGTGTGTGTGTTTCTGTTGCTGGCTGAGGCTGCACAGGGTGTGTGTGTGTGTGTGATTCTGTTGCTGGCTGAGGCTGCACAGGGTGTGTGTACGTGTGGGGACATGCATGGGGCACATTACCACAAGAAGGGGATCTGCATATGGGGCACATTACCACAAGAAGGGGACCTGCATGAGGACACATTACTACAAGGAGTCCTGCATGGGGCACATTACTACAAGAAGGGGAGCTGCATGGAGGCATATTAATACAAGAAGGGGAGCTGCATGGAGGCATATTAATACAAGAAGGGGAGCTGCATGGAGGCATATTAATACAAGAAGGGGAGCTGCATGGAGGCATATTAATACAAGAAGGGGAGCTGCATGGAGGCATATTAATACAAGAAGGGGAGCTGCATGGAGGCATATTAATACAAGAAGGGGAGCTGCATGGAGGCATATTAATACAAAAAGGGGACCTGCATGGGGCACATTGCTACAAGGGGACAAGGATGCGCACATTTTTACAGAATGGGGAACAGGAGGGACACATTACTACAAGATGTTGGCCAAAATTACTATGCGGTGCTTATTGTAAAACTGTATTACTTACAAAAAGGGGAAAAAAAGTAAATAAAAAAAGTGTTAAATAATATATATTATACACACATACAAAAAAAGTACACATTTGTTATAATAGACAAATGAAAAATGTTCAAAAACAGTGATCCAAGGGTGTATAGAAAGAAAAAATGGTACCACTAACAATGTCACTTTGTCCTGAAAAAAATGTGGCCCCTCAAATTATTTTTTTTCTGTGTGTGTTTTAACCGCATCGCGCCGGATCCAGCGTCCATAGACTTTCATTGTACACCGCCGCATTGCGCTGGATCGTGTTTTTTTTTTAAGGTGCCAAAAAACGTTACATGAAACGTTCCATCCGGCCGCCGCATTAATTTTGCCACATCCGGAAAAAAACTGATGCAACGCAAAGCCATCGGGCACAATCCGGTAACAATGCAAATCAATGAGGATAAAACTGATGCAGTACCGGATCCGTTTTACCCGTTTTTTTTCCGGATTGTGCCTGATAGGAAAAAACCTGATGTGTGAAAGTAGTGTCGTGGGCGGAGGAGGGGACGCCGCGCTCTCCCACCGCTGCTCGGGTCCGGCCGCCGCGGCTGCTGCGGCCTGCTGCTGCTCGGTGGCTTGAGCGGTGGGCCGGATCCCGGGGACTCTAGCGGCGCTCCTCGCCCGTGAGTGAAAGGGGGTTTGTTGGGTGTGGGGATTGTTTATTGTCCGTGACGCCACCCACGGTTGTGGTGATTTGTAGCACCACCGCTGCTCAATATGGGGATCCCGGGAGTGGTGATGCGGAGCAGCCAGGTGTTGTGTTGCCCCTCCGTGGGTAGGGGTTGGTGATCCCGGGGCCCAGTGATGGTGTGGAAGGTGCAGAGCCTGGTGGGCGCAGGGACGCGGGGGCAGCGCGGTGCCTTGCGGCATAGTGGTACTCACTCAGCCTGAGACGTTGACACAGTTTTACGGTAAACCACACGGCTGGAAAGACGGTTCCCACGGACGGCTGCACTTGCTCTCCCAGTAGGTAACGGTGATGTCCCTTTGACCTGCACCTAGTGTTTCTCTGTTGGTAGCGATGGGTTCCCACCGGTAACCCGCTCCCCGGCTTGGATATGGGCCGGAGGAGCCCTCTTTTGCCCGCAGACGCTGGCCCTGAGGAACTGGTGCCCTGGCGGTGGCGGTGTTCCTCCTTAATGGTTGGACTTTTGCCTTCAGTCGGGACTTGGTTGTTGGGGGATCGACGTCCCCTTCACTGACGGATTCGGCAAATGATGGCGACTCCTGGCCTTGCCGGGGTCCGAGAGGCCCCTGCCCTGGTGCTGACTGTTCTTCGTATACTGCTCCAGACCGCCGGGCCACTACCCGTCCGCGGTCCTTCCAGCAACCTCCTAGCAGTCCCCCTCCAGACGATCACCGCTGTTGCTGACCTTGCTGACCTGTCCTGCACTTAGCTGGACTAACTTCAGGTCTTTCTACGTGCACTTTTGTTCCTTTTCTTCTTTGCTCCACTACCACTTCACTTTCACTTAGCTGTTTACTCCTTTCTGTCCCTAGCTGGACTCCTCTCACTTCCTCCTCCTTTCTCTAACTGCCTGGTTCTCCCCGCCTCCAGGGCTGTGTACTCCTCGGTGGGCGGAGCCAACCGCCTGGCCCACCCCCTGGTGTGAACATCAGCCCCTGGAGGAAGGCAACAAGGATTTTGGTAGCTTTGGTGTTCCTAACTGGGATGTAGGGTGTGGTGGTGTGATGACCTGTGACCCCTGGCTTGCCCAGGGCGTCACAGTAGCCTAAAGCTGACACATATTCCTTTTTATTAGGCAAAAACCTTTTTTTTTAATCTTTCACATTTTTAAAGTAACAAAAAAGGAAAATGGGCTGATGCAAAAGTTTGGCCACCCTACATGGTTAGTACCTAGTAGCTCCCTCTTTTGGCAGATATCGGTTTGTAAATGCTTTTTGTAACCAGCCGATTTTAGTTTTTCAAATCTATTTATTTATTTTTTTTTTTGTCATCCATTCTTCCTTGGTAGTGATGGAGGAAACCGAACTGTAAGGTTCTTGTACCGAGTACAGTGTTTGTGCACACTGTCCCGAACACAAGTTTTCCTGGGAAGCTCGTGTTATAGTTCCGGTCCAATTTGGGTCCAGGGGCTGTAAAAATAAAAATCACATTAGTAAAAATACATTATGATTATACTTCTGGTCCTTTGACGCGTCCCACAGACCTGCTCACCTGACTCCCGGCCGCTTCTGCTTGCGGGTCCGATCATTATCTTCCGGTGGTATTCACTGCACTGATTGTCACTCAACAGTTTTCAGGTTTTTTTCGGCGTGTTCGTAGGAACATCAGGGTTCACCCAAGTCCAAGAGCCATGGACTCGATTGAACTTTGACTGTCACCGTGCTAGTCTCGCATCTGTATCACCCGGCATGGCGCACACTCTCCTTATAGGAATGGGTCGGCTGCATAAATTTCCATGCAGTTGAGGCGCTTCTGTCAGGAGAGTCTGCGCTGTGCCGGGTGATACCGATGTGAGACTCGCAGGAGTCATACGCAAGCCTCAGCTGTGCACTCGGGTGAAGGCTCTGTCAGCTCTCAGCTGAGTCTGTGTGAGCAGACCTGTTTGTCTTCTCGCACAGATGTAGCAGAATTAAAGATGCTCGCCCGCCTCTGGACTACGTTAGAGGGTTGGGGGTTTTTTAGGGATAATAAAGATGGAGTCCTAAATGTCTTCTGTTTTATTTCCAATAAAATATTTTTCTGTTTTTTATTTTACTGTTAAAATAACAGACAATCACAGACGCTGTCACAGAATATATGAGCAGATTCCAGGTTACTCCAACAGCCAATCAGACACCTATTCTGCATGACAGCGTCTGAGATTGGATGTTGGGTACCTCACTCATAGTAGTGTAAAAATAAATTAAAAATGACGTAGCTCTGCTGTATTTTTGATTTTCAGCGCAGATAAGCAGATGGCTATGGGCTGCCACCTCCAGCTGCCTGGCTTTACCTTGGCTGGCAATCAAAATACAGGGAAGCGCATTTATTTTTTTTATTTTGTTTTCAATTATTTAAAAAAATATAAAAAGAAATGCATGGGCTCCTGCCGTATTTTGATCGCTAGTCAGGTCAAACCAAGCAGCTGGGGGCTGGGATTCTCTGCAGCCGCCCCTGGAAATGGCGCATTATTTTTTAGCGCCATTTCCAGGTGCTTTTACTCAGCTCATCCAGCTTCCCTGATGGCGGTGGCACGCTGGGTAATAAAGGGGTTATTACCAGTTTTGTATTCTCAGCTGGTAGGAAGCCCGAAATTCATGGTGTCACGCCAAGTTACACATGGCCATCATGAATTTCTAGTAAACAGTAAAAAGAAAAACGTAACACGTAAAAAAATTTTTTATTAGAAACAAAACAAAAAAAACATTTAGACTCCATCTTTATTATAAAAAAAATCCTTTGTCCGACGTAGTCCACAGGAAGAGCAATGTCAGCTCTGCTTCATCGCTCTGTACAGACAAATATCTATAAAGAGCGAGAAAAAGTTCGCATACTCAGAACCCAAACCCTAACTTAACAAAAAGTTTGGGCGAGTCTCCCAAATGCTAACATCGGTGGGTTCACCCATCACTATTCCTTGGAAAAGTTTTTAGTTCTGTGAGATTCCTGGCTAGTCTTGCATGCACTGCTCTTTTAAGGTCTAGCCACAGATTTTCAATGCTGTTCAGATCAGGGTACTGTGATGGCCATTGTAAAACTTTCAGATTGGGCCTTTTGAGGTAGTCTATTGTGTGTTTAGGATCATTATCCATTTGTGGAAGCCTTCCTTTGTGTAAAAAGTGTTATGCATCAATAATTTGTTGAAATTTCATTGAATCCATTCTTCCCTTTACCCATGAAATGTTCCCTGTGCCATTGCTGCAACACAATCCCAAAGCATGATTGATTAATTGATCTACTCCCATTCTTAATGGCTGGTGAGATGTTCTTTTCTTGAAATTCTGTGCCTTTTTTTGTACACACATACCTTTTGATCATTGTGGTCAAAGAGTTCTATTTTCACCTCATTAGTCCACATGACTTGTTTACAATATGCATTAGCTTTGTTTAGATGTTCATTTGCATACTTCTGACTCTGAATTTTGTAGTGAGGACATGAGGTTTACGTCTGACTTTTCCATGAAGGCCATATTTTGTGTAATGTCTCTGAACAGTTGAACAGTGTACCAGAACTCAAGTCTGCTAAATCTTTCTGAAGTTTTTTGCAGTCAGTCAGGGGTTCTGATTTTCCTCTCTAGCAATCCTACGAGCAGCTCTCTAGGAAATTTTGCTTGGTCTTCCAGACCTTATCTTGACCTCCATCTTCAATCTGCCCCTGGTGGCCGCTCCTCCAATGGTTACCTGTCACTAGTGGGTGGCAGCCCCCCCTTGTTTGGTGACTACCTTTTAGACCTGACTCTAGCCCGGTCCCCAATGGGGAGGGCAACCTAACTGTTAGAATTTGTGTGTAGTGGAACCGGTACAGACCTCCTCTGGATCCCGGATGAGTACCGCACCTTAAGTGAGGTGCAGTACCCTATGGCGACTGAAGCCTCAGGGGCGCCACATAAGATAGCTTAGTGCTAGGCAGCTGCTTAGAAGAACCATAGCTGTTGTTTTTTTGCACAAAATTAGGAGGCTGGTTTTTATTAAGCTGGGAAATTTGCACCACCTGGCTGGAACGATGGTGAAAAAGTCCTAACGCTAGCAGACTAAGGTTTAAAACCTTAAGCGGGCTTTACACGCTACGATATCGCTAATGCGGAGTCGTTGGGGTCACGGATTTTGTGACGCACATCCGGCCGCATTAGCGATGCCGTTGCGTGTGACATCGATAAGCGATTTTGCATCGTTGCAAAACCGTGCAAAATCGCTAATCGGCGACACGGGGGTCCATTCCCAATTATCGTTACTGCAGCAGTAATGAGGTTGTTCGTCGCTCCTGCGGCAGCACACATCGCTGCGTGTGACGCCGCAGGAGCGAGGACGCTCTCCCTACCAGCCTCCCGGCCGCTATGAGGAAGGAAGGAGGTGGGCAGGATGTTACGTCCCGCTCATCTCCGCCCCTCCGCTGCTATTGGGCGGCGGTTCAGTGACGTTTCAGTGACGTTGCTGTGACGCCGCACGGACCGCCCCCTTAGAAAGGAGGCGGTTCGCCGGTCACAGCGACGTCGCCGGACAGGTAAGTATGTGTGACGGCTCTGGGCGATGTTGTGCGGCACGGGCAGCGATATGCCCGTGTCGCGCAACAGATGGGGGCGGGTACCCACACTAGCGATATCGGGACCGATATCGCAGTGTGTAAAGTAGCCTTTAGTCAGTTCTGTGCACACAAATCATTTTAGTTTACTGTTCTCTGCTCTAAGGCCCTGTGCTCACTGGAAAACGGAATTCCGCAGGGTCTGAAAGATTACCGCAACCGCGGTAAAAAACCGCGGCAAACCACACCCGAAAACCACACGCGGTTTGCCACAGTTTTACCATGGTATTGTTCGCGGTATTGCCGCGGTATTGCAGCATGCGGGTTGGTACATGTGCTTTAATGGTACATAAAATGGTACATGTGGTTTAATGCATTCAATGCAATAAAGCACATTGAAAAAAAAATAATAATCATTTCCTTCTGAGATAGATAGCAGACAGATAAATAGATAAATAGATAGGATAGATAGAAGGATAGAAGGATGGATAGAGTCCCTGTGAGCACACGCTGCATTTCTCCCGAGCGGTAATGTGTGTTCACATTACCGGCCGTGGGAAATGCCCTGTGGTTACCTCTGCTGTCTCGTTGCGAGGCTGCATTCAGCGCTGTGTGTCAGTCGAGGCTGGATGCCAGCATCGGAGGACGTGGATTACGCTGGAGCTGTGTGTTTCGGGGGGTTAATAAAATGATGAACCAAGGGCTTTTTTGTGTTTTATTTAAAATAAAGGATTTTTTGGTGTGGGCTTATTCACTTTACTTATGGGTTGATCATGTCAGCTGTCACATAGACGCTGCCATGATCAAGACTGGACTTAAATGGCAGCGATCCGCTGCCATTTAACTCGTTATTACCTGGATTGCCACCGCATCACGGCATCTGGAAGAGCCGGGGACACTCCGGGACTGCCGCATAATGGATGCGACAGTCCCGGGGCAGCTGCGGGCTGATATTCTCGGCTGCGGGAGGGGGGGGCATTAACCCTGGCCCTCGCCCTCCCCAGCCTGAGCATACCAGGCCGCCGCTGTGTGTTTACCTCGGCTGGAAGGTAAAAATATGGCGGAGCCCATGTGTTTTGTTTTGTGTTTTTTTTCTATATGTCCGTTTGCTTTCTATGTGTATTCTATATGTCTGTGTGTGATCTGTGTGTGTAATCTGTCTGTCTGTGATGTGTCTGTAATGTGTCTGTGATGTGTCTGTGATGTGTCTGTGATGTGTCTGTGTGTGTGTTTTTACTCTCTGCTCCGCTTCCTCTTCCTGTCATAATGACATCACTTCCCTGCAAACCGCAGGCAGCGATGAACATTACCGCAGGTAAACCGCGAAATACCGGAGGAAATATCTCAGGAAAATGCAATGAACCGCACAGAATTTGCTGCCTGCGTTATTCCCTGCGGGATTTCACGATTACATTGCAGTCAATGGAGTGAAATCCCGCAGCGACGTGCGGAAAAGTGACATGCAGTTGTTTTTGCTGCGGGAATCCCGCAGCAAAACATGCAGCTGTCAAAATCCGCATAGTGCGCACAGCATTTTTTTTTCCCATAGGTTTTGCTGGTGAATCACTGCAGAGATGTTATGAACATAACATGCAGCAAAACCGCAGGAAATCCGCGGCAAAAACCGCCAAGTGCGCACAGGGCTTAAACAGCAGGTACTCCTCATTAGGACAGTGTGACGTGGCGGCGCAGTGAAAACTTAAAGTAAAACTATAAGGCTATGTGCGTACGTTGCATAGTGTCCATGCTGAAAATTCTGCAGCGATTTGGCAGCTTATGTGTGCTTCAAATCACTGCAGAAACACTGTGTAATAGATGCAGTGTGTCTGCAGAATAGATGCCGATTTCATTCGCTCAGAATGCTGCCTCTCCCATAGAGTGGGAACAGCATCCAAAGCGCACAAAATAAGTGACATGTTGCTTTTTTTGAGCGCAGCGATTTGGATCAAAATTTTAGCATGCAAATCCCTGCGCTCTCAAACTCAACGTGCAGATGGATTATGCACAATGTTCATAGATTGTGCTGGGGGTTCAGGACGCATGCATTTACACTGCAGTGCAATACGCAGCGTAAATGCATGAAATTACGCAACGTGCGCGTACTGTCTTAGCATCTTGTTAATATCTTGTGCGGGACATAGTTTTACCTTTAGGCTGGAAACACATCTATGCGAGTAAAATCGGTCCGACTGGCTGAAAAACTCGGCTGATTTTAGTTCACGTTAGGTGCGAGTGCAACACAAGTGCGATGCTTTTTCTGAATAAATTAATGATTTTACTAGCGTGTGTAATGCGTGTGTAATGCATGTGTAATGCGTATTTTTTACTATGTCATCTGCCATTCAGCTCTGCTACATGGCCACTGACAGCAGACACAGACAGCCATGTAGCAGAGCTGAATGGCAGATGACAGCAGACACAGACAGAGCCGCACAATCAGAATGAACTCGGGTAAACTTGACCCGACTTCATTGTCATGCTGTGGCTCTGTCTGTGCCACGTCCTGATTAGCGGTCACCTGTGAAGGACTCACCGGTGACCGCTAATCTGCTGAGTGACTGAAGTTAGCAGCCCTCTCTCATATACTCACCGATCCCCGATCTCCGTCGCGGCGCTGCACAGCGTTCACACTGCTCTGGCGGCTTTTACTATTTTGAAAAAGCCGGCCGCTCATTAATCAATCTCGTATTCCCTGCTTTCCCCGCCCACAGGCGCCTATGATTGGTGGCATTTAAATCAAATGGAAAACCGGTTTTCCATTTGATTTATATGATAACCTGCTCTCCGGGGCCGCTGCTAAACCACATAAAACCACTCACATGCGATCATAGGGGGTTGTGACTGGCATAACCTTACCAGGTGAGTGTATCTCTTTCTGTTCTGTCTATCTACCCTCATACCGGGTAAGACCCTATTGCGCTTTTTCCCCCCTACAGCTTTATGATTGGTTGCAGTGAGACACGCCTCCATGCTGAGTGACAGGTGTCTCACTGCACCCAATCACAGCAGCCGGTGGGCGTGTCTATACTGTGCAGTGAAATAAATAATTAAATAAATAAAAAGGCGTGCGATCCCCCCTAATTTTAATACCAGCCAGATAAAGCCATACGGCTGAAGGCTGGTATTCTCAGGATGGGGAGCTCCACGTTATGGGGAGTCCCCCAGCCTAACAATATCAGTCAGCAGCCGCCCAGAATTGCCGCATACATTAGATGCGACAGTTCTGGGACTGTACCCGGCTCGTCCCGATTTGCCCTGGTGCGTTGGCAAATCGGGGTAATAAAGGAGTTAATGGCAGCCCATAGCTGCCACTAAATCCTAGATTAATCGTCAGGCGTCTCCCCGAGATACCTTCCATGATTAATCTGTAAGTGACAGTAAATAAACACACACACCAGAAAAAATCCTTTATTAGAAATAAAAAACACAAACCTATACCCTCGTTCACCACTTTAATAAGCCCGAAAAAGCCCTCCATGTCCGGAGTAATCCAGGATGGTCTAGCGTCGCTTCCAGCTCTGCTGCATGGAGGTGACCGGAGCTGCAGAAGACACAGCCGCTCCTGTCACCTCCACGCAGCAACTGACAGCCGCGCGATCAGCTGAGCTGTCACTGAGGTTACCCGCGGCCACCGCTGTATCCAGTGACAGCGGGTAACCTCAGTGACAGCTCAGCTGATCGCGCTACTCACCTCATTTGCTGCATGGAGCTGACAGGAGCGGCGGTGTCTTCTACAGCTCCGGTCACCTTCATGCAGCAGAGCTGGAAGCGACGCTGGACCATCCTGGATTACGACGGACATGGAGGGCTTTTTGGGGCTTATTAAATTGGTGAACCTGGGAATTTTAGTGTTTTTTATTTCTAATAAATGATTTTTTCAGGTGTGTGTGTTTATTTACTGTCACTTACAGGTTAATCATGGAAGGTATCTCGGGGAGACGCCTGACATGATTAATCTAGGATTTAGTGGCAGCTATGGGCTGCCATTAACTCCTTATTACCCAGATTGCCAACGCACCAGGGCAAATCGGGAAGAGCCGGGTACAGTCCCAGAACTGTCGCATCTAATGTATGCGGCAATTCTGGGCGGCTGCTGACTGATACTTAGGCTGGGGGACTCCCCATAACGTGGAGCTCCCCATCCTGAGAATACCAGCCTTCAGCCGTATGGCTTTATCTGGCTGGTATTAAAATTGGGGGGGAAATCGCACGCCTTTTTTTTTATTTAATTATTTATTTCACTGCACAGTATAGACACGCCCACCAGCTGCTGTGATTGGGTGCAGTGAGACACCTGTCACTCAGCGTGGGAGCGTGTCTCACTGCAACCAATCATACAAATCAGAGTGAAGAGGGGGTTAATGCCGCGCATCAGCCAAAATGAAGATGTAGCACGTTGATGTTATAAACGTATTCTTTTATTCCATCAGTCTACGCGTTTCGAGGATATACCTCTTCTTCAGGACCAGTGCATCAACATAGTATCTATACTATACATACATAGTATGATACTATGTTGATGCACTGGTCCTGAAGAAGAGGTATATCCTCGAAACGCGTAGACCAATGGAATAAAAGAATACGTTTATAACATCAACGTGCTACATCTTCATTTTGGCTGATGCGCGGCATTAACCCCCTCTTCACTCTGATTTGTATGGACATCCACGTGGGGCTGCAGCAGACACCATCATCCTATGCTTTATCAGTGGTTGTGACTATCACAACCTTTTCAGGTGAGTGTATTTTTCCTGATCTACCTCACTGATCTGTTGGTATTACACTATCAGCGCTCCTTATTTTTCAGTTTATGCAACCAATCATAGGCGCCTGTGGGCGGGGAAAGCAGGGAATACGAGATTGTTTAATGACCGGCCGGCTTTTCCAAAATAGTAAAAGCCGCCGCAGCAGTGTGAATGCCGTGCAGCGCCGCGGATCGGGGAACGGTAAGTATGAGAGAGGAGGGGAAAATGACCGACACTGTGAGAGAGGGACAGAGATGGTGACGGACCGACAGAGAGAGAATAGAGACCGAGAGGGAGAGACCGACTGACGGAGAATAGTGAGTGACAGACATTGAGACATCACTGGTTTCCAGTGTTTTAGGAAACATGCGAGAAATGTATTTAGAAAATCGGATGTCACTAGGATGGTGTGAGTGCCTTCCCGTGACATCCGATTATTTACACGCTCCCATAGACTTGCATTGGAGAGACTCGCAGTAGAACTCGCAAAAAAGCAGCATGCTGCGATTTTTTTTTTTCTCAGTCCGATTTGGACTGAGGAAAATATCGCAAATGCGAGCTGAATCATTCACTAACATGTGTCCGATTCCAATGCGAGTTTTTCTCGCATTGCTCTACTGCAAGAAACTCGCAAGTGAGAAGCAGCCCTTAGGCTATGTGCCCACGGTGCGTTTTTTCATGCTTTTCTGCAGCGTTTTCAACTGCACCTTTTTAGTGCCCAAATGGCTGCGTTTTGATTCCCCAGCAAAGTCTATGGGAAATAGGGTTTTCCTGTGCCCACCATGCAGTTCAAAATGCTGCGTTTAATTTGCATATTTTGTGGCAAAAACCATGCATTTAAAAAAGCAGCATGTCAATTGTTTTTGCCATTTGAGGTGCGTTTAGATAACATAGAAGTCAATGAGAAACAGGGAGTAACCAAGAAACATCAAAATTCCTGCGTTTTACCTGCTTTTTAGGTGTATCAAAATAATGATTTCATATGTCCCTTTACACACACACATAGTCCGATAATTTATTTAAAGAAAATTATCATTTTATTGCTATATTTCCGTTTTTTATTAAATAACCGCTATAATTCTATTAAATCTTGCTATTTTCTTTTTGTTCATACAAATATTTATGTGCCCATTATTTTTTCTTTTTTTCATTTGGTTTGACTGTTGTAACTTTATTTATCAGTGTCTTGATGTTCAAAACGCATGTGTCAAAAAGCATTTGAAAAAAGCATTCAAAAAGCGCTAAAAACGCATCCAATACGCGGCAAAAACGCATGCGTTTTCAGCGCTAAAGTTCTGCAAAAGGCAACTTTGGCTAATTCAATTAAGGACAAAATGTGCATTTAGAACTGCAAGTAGGGAAAAGCAACGTGGACACATAGCCTTAGGGTATGTGCGCACGTGTGCGTATTACATGCAGTTACGCTGTGTTCTGCACCGCAGCGTAACTGCATGCGTCCTGCGTCCCCTGCAAAATCTATGGAGATTGTGCAGGAGCCGTGCGCACGTGGCATGTTAGAACGCAGCGATTCAGCTGCTTGCCGAATCGCTGCGTTCTAAGAAGTGACATGTCACTTCTTTCGTGCGTTCTGCATGCTGTCTATAGGGAGAGGCAGCATGCAGAGCGCACGAATCTGCCGGCACCATGCGCTTCAGAACGCAGCTTTTCAGCTGCGCTCTGAAGCGCACATTTTCGGTGCGGTGCCGAGCGCACACGTGCGCACAGACCCTTAGAGGTTTCTCACTACTACCTGCTCTAATCGGTATGAGAACTTTCTCTTTAGAGCAGAGAGCAGTGTAACATACAGGCAAAGTGATGCTGATACGCAAAACCACAGCACTGAACGTATATTCTGCTCTAGTCAGAGAACTTGTGATATTTTGCTAGATGTCCTTGTTCAGA
This sequence comes from Anomaloglossus baeobatrachus, assembly GCF_048569485.1. NCBI lineage: Eukaryota > Metazoa > Chordata > Amphibia > Anura > Aromobatidae > Anomaloglossus > Anomaloglossus baeobatrachus. Next base: position 150,057,640 of record NC_134361.1, on the reverse strand, counting down.
GGAGAAAGATCACCTCCAGAGCTATGGAGTGACATAATGCTGCTATTCATGCAATGAGCATCCGGTCCAGCTGCCTGGTGGCAAAATTTCATCAGGTGGTCTGCAGTTTGCATACTACATATTGCATAGTATTGCAAACGCCCTTATCTACTGGTTTTTTTTTTGTCAATCACTCACATTTTAAGGCTTTTTCCTTCATATACTGAACAGCTGTCAAGTAAAAAAAATCTTGTTTGAATTTAAGATATTGCATGTTTGAGAGAGAGAGAGAATATATCCACACTTCACTCGCTGTATATAAAATATTGAACACGTCACCAATTTTAAGTGAATCCATTTCTAAGGCTGTGTGCGCACGTGTGCGTTGAACATGCGTTTATGCTGCGTTTTGAACTGCAGCGTAAACGCATGCGTTCTGTGTCACCAGCAAAGTCTGAGAATTTAGGAAATTCCATGCGCCCGTTGCGTTTTGCATGCAGAATTTTTTGACCAAAACGCTGCGTTCTAAAAAAACAACAGGTCATACTTTTAGGAGTTATGGATGATTTTCCCACTGTCTATGGGAGAGAAAGCATCCAAAACACAACAGTTCTGCTTTCAACAAACTGTCATAACGCAGCTGTTCGGATGCGTTTTGAAACGCACCTGCAGTGACTTAAACACTGCGGAATATTTGTCACGGCAGAACGCAACGTGGGCACATACCCTAAAGGTGCTATTGATATGAATTTTCCCTTCTGCCTATGACAGCAGCACCTGAGAGAGAGGTTCCGCCCACATCAGGACAGGAAACCCACTGAATAAAAAGGCGGTACCTCTCCTCCGCATCAGTTTGGTTTCCTGTCCTGGTATGGACAACCCATTTCTGTCCCAGGTCCGACCCGGTGTGGAAGCCTGGTGCTCACCAGAACTGTGTTCGGGCCTGGATGCACCCACCCCCTCCCCCACAGTCTCAAGCCTTTGCGGTGGTGAGCCACGCGGGTCTGGAGCTGAAGCTCTGCCCAGTGTAGCTCCGGAACTGTGTGCACTCACTGCAGCAGCTGGAAGGCTTGTTCCTTCTGTGCAGCATGCTGGAGTGAAGAACGGAAGTGACGCAGGGACCCTGGTGACGTGCGCAGAGCGACCAGGAAGTGCCTGGGGGACGCATGCGGACACTGATCCAAGATGGCGGTGCCCATGGAAACTGGAGCGTAATCTTTTTAAAAGCCATGGCCGACGAGCGGGTCACATGAGTATTGCTTCTACCATTGCAGTATGGCAGAAGATTCACCCCGCAGCAAGGAGTCGCCGCAACTTGGCTAACGAGATGGGGCTTGGCTGAGCAGTCCAAAACCACCGGTTCCAGTCTGGGGAGCTGTCGGTCGGTTTGTTTCAGGAGGAACAGGTTGGGGGAAAAAGTTCCCCCTCCAGATCCGGTATTAATCCAGGAGTCAAGGGTGGTGAGTGAGCCTCGGGGTCGGACATGATTACTAAGGCCCCATTCCATGTTCGCCTTTTTTGTTAGGTGCAGCCTAAGAAATGTACCTCCAAGCAGCATAATAAGAAATGTGCAATATGCCACTCCGCTCTGTCACCTGACTACACTAAAGTCCTTTGTATGGACTGTATTCAGCAGACCCGGATCAAAGAAGGCTCAGGTTTTTCCTCCGAATTAAGGAACAATATCCAAGCAGAAGTGCAGGACTCCTTGAAATCCCTCAAGGGGAGCAAGAGACAGTCTCATAATCTAAAACCATCCACTCCTGATACCTCGGCGGGTTCTGCACACGACTCTAGGTCGTCAGTCTCATCGGACTCCTCCTCGTCCAACTCAGATTCATCCTCTTCTACGGACGAATGCAGTAGACCCGGTTTCCCTACTGCTGATGTGGGCCCTTTAGTAAAGGCAGTGATATCAACTATGGGAATGGTGGACCCCAAGGGACCTGAATCGACACAAGATGTTATGTTTGGGGGATTGGATTAAAAAAAGTAAAGGTTTTCCGATTCCCCAGAAAGTACAAGGTCTAATTGATGATCAATGGGGAAAGGTGGATAGGAAGATGACTCTTTCCCTCATCCCTTAAAAGGAAATACCCAGTGGATGGAGACGCATCAACGTCTTGGGATAGAACCCCAAAGATTGATTTAGCCATTCCTAAGGCCTCACGCTCCACTACATTGCCGTTTGAAGATATGGGATCCCTTAAGGACCAGTTGGACAGAAAACTGGATGGTTTTCTGAGAGGGAGTTGGGAGTCGGCAGCGGGTGGATTACGACCTGCTGTGACAAGCGCCTGCGTGTCCCGGTCACTGATGGTATGGCTTCAACAATTGGAAGACCAGTTGAAATCTGACACCCCGAGGAAGGATAACATCTCGTCACTGCCATTGATACAGGGTGCTGCAGCCTTTATGGCAGATGCCTCAGTGGATTCTTTGAGACTCTCTGCAAGGTCAGCAGCACTGTCCAATTCCGCCAGAAGGGCTCTCTGGCTGAAGAATTGGAAGGGAGATGTCCAGTCCAAAGGTCGGCTGTGTAGCATGCCATGTGAGGGTACATATCTTTTTGGATGCAGCCTGGATAACCACCTCACTAAAGCGTCGGACAAAAAGAAAGGGATTCCGGTTTTCCCTGTGACCTCTTCTCGAAGCCGGCCATTTCGGAGATGCCAATTCTTTAGTAGAAAGCCCCATAAAACCCAGGGCCATTGGAAAGACCACAGAAAGGGTACCTCAGGTTTTCTCTTTGGCAAACACTCCAATAATAAGGTCAAACCAGCACAATGACGCCAGGCATCAGGTGGGGGGCAGGCTGTCCCACTTCATAAACGCCTGGAAAACAATTTCATGCAACAAATGGCTCCTTCAGATAGTGGCGGTAGGTTTAAAGTTGGAGTTCAATTCTCCCCCTCGGGGGTCTCTAATTATAACATCTTTACGGTCAACAGTGAGGCAGCAAGCCTTGGAAACAGAAGTGATGACTCTTCTCTCAAAAAGGGTTATCCAAGAAGTCCCCAAGGAACAGGAGGGAGAAGGTTTTTACTCCCCTTTATTCCTTGTTCAGAAACCAGACTCCTAGAGAACTTATGGCAGTACTAAAAGCACTAGAGGGGTTCTTACCATCCTTAATGGGGACACCATGTCTGGATCTTTTCGGACAACAAGGTGACAGTGGCATATATCAATCAGGGAGGCACCAGGTCCTAGACTCTTCTGGCACTGTCTCTTCGGATTTTTCAGCTAGCCGAACAACAGGTCTACTCCTTAACAACTCTTCATATCAGAGGAGCAGACTTTCTCAGCAGACACTGTCTCAACCAGGGGGAATGGTCTCTGAACTCTTTCACTAGATCACACTTCTATGGGGGGTGTACTTGTGATGGACCTGTTCGCAACCAAAGCGAATCTGAAGGTGGACAAGATCTGCTCACTCAACCCCAGAGACAGTCCGGTTGCGATCGATGCTTTCCAGATATCCTGGTCGACGGGTCTCCTTTATGCATTTCCTCCCCTGATACTGCTGCCTTTGGCTCGGTCGTGCCTTATTTTTCTGAGTACCAATGTCATTCTCATTGCCCCCTTCTGGCCGAAAAGAGCCTGGTTTTACTGGCTTCGGAGGATGTCTCTGGTGGATCCTTGGATTCTCCCAGACAAACATCTCCTAACCCAGGGACCAGTTCATCACCCCCATGATCCAGCCCTCCATTTGACGACATGGCGTTTGAACGGCGCCTATTAAACAAACGAGGCTTTTCACTGGGGTTGGTAGATACCCTTCTTAGAAGTAGAAAGCCGGTCACCACAGCCATTTATGGGAGCATCATTTCATCATTTCTCATAGTCAGGGGTTCGGACTGAGGGCCCCTCACCTATCTCGGCTATATTAGAATGTCTCCAAAGGGGGTTGGAGTTGGGGCTCTCAACCAGCACACTCAAGGTGCAGGTCTCAGCGTTGGGGGCACTAATTGTGGTCTTGCACAGAATGAATGGGTTAGCCAGTTTATTAGATCAGTCTAGGTCCGTGCCGGTTCATACTCCCAGGGTTCCTTCGTGGGACCTTAATCTAGTGTTGGACACCCTTACAGAGATGCCATTTGAACTCTTGGGGGATGTTCCTCTTAAATTGTTGTCCCTTAAGGTTTTACTTCTTGTCGCACTTACCTCTGCCAGATGGGTGTGGGATCTCCAGGCATTGTCCATAGTGCAGCCTTACACCCAAATCATGGAGGATAGGGTAGTATTGAGGAAGGATTCCTTCTATCTCCTGAAAGTAGCTAAAACCTTTCATCGTTCACAAGAAATCGTGCTCCTTTCCCTTTGTGATCCCCCTCATAACGAGAAAGAGGCTAGGTTGCACACATTAGACGTCAGGAGGGCCCTGCTCACATACCTAGATAGAACAAAGGAATGGAGAAAGTTTCAGGTCCTATTTGTCACATTTCAAGGGAAATCTAGTGTGATTACTAAAGCGACCTTAGCCAGATGGATCAGGGACGCTATAAATTTGGCATACACAGATAAAGGAGCCACAGCTCCTCAGGGCATTAAGGCACACTCCACTAGAGCAATATCTACATCATGGGCCAAAAGAGCAGATGCCTCTATTGACCAGATCTGCCGGGCGGCTACTTGGTCGTCTCCTTGTACCTTCTTTTGCCACTATAGGCTGGACTTATCCTCCACAACTGACCTATTCTTTGGGAGACTGGTATTACAAGCGGTGGTCCATCCCTAAGGTGGTAGTGCTCTATAAATCTCTCAGGTGGTGCTGTCATGGGCGGAAGGGAAAAATCTTACTTATCGGTAATGGGATTTTCAGAAGCCCATGACAGCACCCTTAGTTCCCCCCCCCTATTCACTGGTTGTGGGCACCCTTTGGGGAGTGTTAGAGTTAATAGTGTATTCTTTTGGTGATGGTGTGATTTAACATTTTGTTTTGTTTTTTTGTTGGTCCTCTCTGGCTCTGTAAACCTAGTGATGCGGAGGAGAGGTACCGCCTTTTTATTCAGTGGGTTTCCTGCCCTGATGTGGGTGGAACCTCTCTCAGGTGGTGCTGTCATGGGCTTCTGAAAATCCCATTACCGGTAAGTAAGATTTTCTCCCCAGATATCTTTAACAGCCTATCCAAGCCACACAGGCAATAAAATCGACCCATAGTTGTCCATAAATGATGTGTAATACTGAGAACTGATAGGGGAGAAAGTATTGAACGCTTGAAGTTCGGTACATAAAGCCATGGAAAGTCATGAAACCAGCTGAAATCTATCAGTAATTAGAAAGTAATCCTGCTACGTAGTGAAAAATAGCTGATTTTACTGATGGAAGGCATGAGAGCCTATAAAAAGGTCTCATAACCAAGGTGCCACACAAACATCTCATGATGTCTAAAACCAGTGAGCGGTCTAAAACAATACCATCATTATGTTTTGTAATAAGGTTGTGAAAGTTTTTAAAGAAACATTTCTAAACTGCTGAATGCTCTAGTGAGCACTGTTGGGGCCATAATCCGGAAGTGGAAAGAACATGGTTTACCCTTAAACCAGCTATGACCAGGTGCTCCTTGCAAGATTTCTGACAGTGAAAGGAATTATCAGAAGGGTTGTCAAAGAGCCAAGAATCTGCCTGTGGAGATCCACAGAAAGACCTGGAATCAGCAGGTACAATTGTTTCAAAGAAAACAATAAGTAATGCAAACAAATGTTTGCTCAAGAACATTTAGACAATCCTGTGAAATACTGGGAGAATATAGTCTGGTCAGATGAGACTAAAATGGAACTGTTTGGATGCCATAATACCCACCATGTTTGGCGGTCATAAGGCATTGCTTATCACCCCCAAAACACCATATCAACAGTGTAGTTTAGAGGTGGGAACATCATGGTCTGCGGCTGTTTTTCAACTTGCGGCACTTAGAAACTTCATGATTGAAGGAAGGATGAATGGACAAATGTACCAAAACATTCTCTATAAAAATCTGCTGCCATGTACCAGAATGATGAAGCTAAAACGACCAGTGGACATTTCAGCAAGAGAATCATCCCAAATACACAGCCAAGGAAACTCAATTGGATTCAGAGAAAGAAAATGAAAATAAAGCTGCCAGAATGACTCAGCCGATCACCTGAGCTGAATCCAATAGAGAATTTATGGAAGGAACTAAAGCTGACTTCATAAGAACACATGCAGTTTCAGGATTTGAAGAGTGTTTGTGGAAGACTGGTGGGACAAATTCACACCTGAGCAATCTTAATAGTCAACAAAAGCTTTTGTACGAAGTATTACATTTCAGTAAGCAAATTCAATACCCTCACCCCCCACCCCACCCCCGTCAGTTCTCATTATTACACATCACTACATTTTTGGACATCTATTGTTTGATTTCTTTGTCTGTGTGGATTGGTGAGAAATTCTGTCAATAGCTTCTTTAGAAATATATTTACTGCGAAACTTAGTGACTTGTTCAATACTTATTTCACTCTCTATATATACAGTATAATATACGGGTGGTGCTTGTAATGGAATTTTATAATTGCAGTTTTGCAGTGTCTATTTAATTTTGATTTGACCCCCATGAGATCTTAAAGGGAACCTGTCACTAAATTTGGCCCGTATGAGCTGCAGCCACCACCAGTGAACTTTTATATAAAGCATTCTAGAATTCTGTAACTAAAAGCCTAGGCCTCTCTGTATAAGATAAAAAAAACAAACATATTTTATTATATTCACCTGTGGGGCGGTCTGGTCTAATAGGTGATTCTTGTCTTAGTCGTCGCCTCCGCTCTTCCTTTCATCGCTGTCCCCCCTTCCCAGCCCCATGTGGATAACTCATCCTTTGTCATCCACACAGGCCTCCATTGTGCTCCTTTGCACGCACACTGTTCACTGCCTTGGTGAGAGCAGAGTAAAGTACTGTGATGCGCAGGGAAAGGTCAAAGACTGCATGTGCACTAATAGAAGTATGCAGGATCAAAATGGAGGCCCCTGTGAGGATGACATAGGACATATAATCCACACGGAGCTAGGAAGGAGGACAGATACTAGCGACGCCAATTAGACTCAACTGCCCCGCAGGTGATGTTTTTTTACTTTATACAGATTGACTTGGGCACTTATATATACAGCATTCTAGATTGCTGTATAAGGGCTTAATGGTGGTGGCCACAGCTTATTGAGGTCAAATCTGGTGACAGGTTCCCTTTTAAATGCCCCACCACCCTACCCCAAAAGGTCCTTTATTGTGTTAATACACTTTTTATTACATATTTCCTCTGTAACTGGCCTTACAAAATTCAGCCTTCTAGCTACATAAGAGCCCACTGGGCCTCCTTTACCCAGCGATTGCATGACGGCTGGATTCGGAGGATGGAGCACCCACAATTCTTCCTAATCTGTTATTTTATTTCACTATAGACACAAATACCTCATTCAAAGAGGTGTGTGTATTGTGGTTGTGTTTTTTTTGTTATCGCAGATGAAATTTACCAAACACAAGTTTCTTTGAAGATCATGGGCAGCAGCCTGATGACATCCATGTGCAGTGTGTGATTAACATTGCAAAGCTTCTTCTGTTCGATGCAAAGTTTGACACCACCCCTATAGCTGAAAACCCATGGTTGCCCGGAGGAATAGTTAATTTCCTCCTGGCAGCAGGACTCTGTGCATGCGGCGAGCAGTGTCAGAATGTTATTAGCCAGCAGATGAATCCAGGTGAATAGTGTTTGTTGTTTTATTTTTTTTTTTTACGTAACTGGTTCCCTTTTAAAATTATGGCTTTTCATAAAGGAAGGAAGAAAAATAAATTTTGCAGTTTTTGAATCTGTGTGCTAACACAATGTAAGTTGAGCTTGGTATTGAAATTAATATAATTCCTGTTTATTACCTTAGGTCACGTACGGCATACACAAGTGGAAGTGCCCCATATGGCTGCTACGTAATATGAAGACTAAGAAGGAGAATATGGCTCTACGTGAAGGATTAGTTGCACGGGCTTACAAGTTTGTTACATACTGTATATATTACTGTAATTGGCAAAGCTGACTACAAAGCATTGGGACAAAAGCTGCTACATTATATGCACAATGGCTTTCTCTTCCCTACCCCTGCCAGAGTGTACAAATATATAATCATGTGGATAAATGTCTTATGTAATAGTGTTTATTTTTTACATATTAGAATAAAATAAAATATATCACTGACTTAACCTTTCCATTTACTAGATTTTTTTTTTTTCTTCAATTTTTCTCAACTATATATTCGTTTACCTATTTTACTTTACGAAAAATAAAGAAAAACTGAAAATAGTAAGCACTTATCTATCATCTGCTGGTTAGACTTTTGTGTTGTATGTGGGTGGGGTTTATTTATTTATTTTTTCTCCAGCAGAAAATCTTCAGATAATTACAGAAGCAGCAAAGTGACTGAGGTGGTTAAAAAAACAAAGACTACACTTCAGGTTAATTTTCATACACATCTGAAAGGGGTTGTCTGGTCTAAAATGATGGGTCAGAAATCACTATGTATAACTCTGTGTACAGATTTCTGAATCTTCACATCTGGCGCACTGTGAGGATTCTCCAGTGTCAGAGCCGGGAACAGTGGTCACATGGCTGCAAGTATGTGATATGTCCGCTAATCAGACCAGCAGATGTGACCAAAGGGAGGCAACCTAGGACATAATATGATATATTATATTATTCATGAAGGGGTTAATGGAGGTGTGAACCGGGTAAGAATATGTAATTATGTACAGGGGGAAGGTGTATCGTAGCATGCCTGTGCAGCCTGCACAACGCACCCAGCAGCCACATGAAAATAAGGCAAGAGCTCACGTTAAAAACCACACTCCAGAGTGGTTTTTTTTGTTTTCTTTTCCCACTGCTGGATGGGTATCACTATTGTCTGCTCCCTGTTATTTTTCAATAAAGTTAATTGTATTGTTAATAGGGTTTGGTACTCCATATTTTTTTCTTTCTTATATGCCTGCCTTTTTAAGCTTTTAATTCTCCATGTTTCATAAATTTATACATTTCTAGTATACTGGGAGTTGCCTTCACTTTTTGACTATGATCCTTGTTGATTTCCCTTTGTTCTTATTATCTCTGCATTTAAAATGGGCTGAAAGAATGGCAATACAGCCAGTAACAGATGTACAGAAGATAGTGATTCCACTTTTGGAACAGTGTTGAAAACACTGCTAATTCATGCCTCTCAAAGTGGGAAAGGATATTCATTCATTTTAAAACAGTATATAAATATAAATGTAAGTAAGAGATTATTTGCGGTAGGCCTCTAAAAAAAAAATAATTATGTATTACAGAATCATACACCTCCTTGGAAAATACCTAGGGTGGCATCATCATTTTTGATATGGCGAATAAAAAGGCAATACAACTGTATACCATTGTTGGGGTGTGGAGCTGTGCATGGGAATACACCAAAATAAGGAACATTTTAATTTACTTAAGATCCAGCTGCAGTCGTCCGGTGAGGTTGAAAAGTCTGGGTTAATCCATGCTTTGTTTATTTTGCGAAGAGTCAGCCTGTTGGGCACATCCGCTTGATAACGGACATTGCTATCTGTTATTATGCCCACAGTGGCACTAAAAACTCATTCATAAAAATGGCATAGTATGCCAGCACCTCCAAGGTGGAGAGGAACTGTTCATGCCACCTGTTTAGCTTTGATAACCAGTAATTTTACAGTACAGGAATCTGGAGATGGTGCTACTGTCGGCTATGTAATCCTTCACAATCTTCCAAAACTTTTTCCTCCTTGTCAGAGTACTATGTGCATCAGGGCCTGGGTGCTGGGAGTGTGTAATGAAACTGTACCAGACTTTTGTGCTCTCTCTCCTCTGTTGTTCCTGCTGTGTCTCCCTCATCTCCTTGGTTTTCCAAAGAACTAAGAAAGCCATGGAACCCATAGGGTGTAGGGGCGACATGACAGCCCGGAGGGTAGGGAGTTGATGGGGTTAAACAGTGTTGGTTCGTTTAGGAATGAGGAAAAGAAGGTGATTGGTTAGGGGGTGTAGTGTGGTGGTAGGAAAGGAGGGAGCTTCATGGTGTATATAATAGGAGGTGGGAGTCAATTACCTCCTCTTGCACTTCCTGGATGACAGCTTGGATGGGCTGGGGAACCTCCATCATGACATGCAGCCTGATGGATCTGGACATCGCAGATCTGCAGCTTGGACGGGCTGGGGAACCTCCATCATGATGTCCTGAGGAATCCTCGGATCTGGTCAGCATGGCGGTGCAGGGCGCCCAGGCAGTGCAGTCCCACACCCAGGCTGCCTGAGTGTCTCCTCGGCACCTCCCCCCACCCCTCTTTGCTGCAGTGCTGGCAGTTTCAGGACTCGCCGGGGTCTTTTGGGGAAGGTGGGGGTGAGGAGGACAACGTGAGAGCCCTCACTCCAGTGGGGACCCTCCGCAGCTGGGCGGGCGGCGGTAGCTTGCTGCGCCCGCTCTGGCTGTCGGGAGGAATCTCCTGCAGGGCCGCGACGGCCGAAAAGGGGGCGTGTCCAGCCCGGGGGCCTACTTCCGGTGTGAGGCCTCAGGCTGGATTTTTGAGCGATGCGGCCGCTCCCGGCCGGGAGCGCGCCCAGCGGCGGTGGATGGACAACACTCCCCCTTCCTCCGCGGGGGGGCCGGAGGACGGCTGCCTGCAGGATCACCTCACCTGTGTGGCTGGATTATCGGGACCGGAGGACTGGGCGCAGCAGGCGGCGGCGAGGAGGAGACAGGAGGCGCCTGCAGGGTCACCTCACCTGTGTGGCTGGATCATCGGGACCGGAGGACTGGGCGCAGTAGGTGGCGGCGAGGAGGAGACAGGAGGCGCCTGCAGGGTCACCTCACCTGTGTGGCTGGATCATCGGGACCGGAGGACTGGGCGCAACAGGTGGCGACGAGGAGGAGACAGGAGGCCTGCTGTCTATCCTGGAGCAGGCATTGGGACAAGGGTGCCGCTCTCATCAGTAGCGGCTTCCCCCAGGAGGGGAGCGCCCAACATTGTGGAGGCGACAATCGCCCCAAACAGGGCATGTGGACATGGTGCTCCTGGCGTCAGGGGGCGAACCCGGCGGGCATTCGGTGCCTGCAGCTTTAGGGACTGTCCGGGATCAGCGACGGACGAAAGGCGAAAAGGACGGTGACAGCTGATCTGAGGGCGTCCTCTGGAGGCAGCCTGGCGCGGTAATCAATTTAAGTTTCAGCCTTTTTGTAGTGGTGGGGGGACAGTCGCTATAGTGGAGTAGTGTCTGGAGATATGGGTAGCAGCTGGGTGGGTTTGGAGTATGTGGTTAGTTCATAGGTCGGTTGGTGCCGTGGTCCCCGGGGGGTGTGGGTTCATGTTCTGGAGGCCAAGGGCAGAGTTACGGACGGGGTGGTCTCATGGCAGCGGGGCCGTGAGGGTGCAGGTGGCGTCAGGTCCGGTGGTTACAGTTGCAGGTTGGGGATGGCGAGGTTCGGCGTTTACTGCAGTTTAGGTCTTGTGAGACTTGGTTAAGGGGGCTGATGATTGGGCACATGTGAGCGGGTGAGACAGCGCAGTTATTGAAGGTTTGCTGGGGTGTTTCATTATTAATCTTCTGATGCATGGTGGTTCTTATTGGATGAATTATGGTGGGTAAGGTAAAGGGGCGAGGGGTCCCACGGTACCGTGTGTGCGAGGCGTTTTCAGGGGGTTTTTGTGATTGATGTGTAGGTGCGGGGCCCCGGTATGGCGCGAGGGTTGCTGTGGATAAGTGAATAAAGAAGAGCGGAAATATAGGAGAAGGTGAAGTGTTGGTTGCTGTAATGGGTTTGTAGGTTTGCAACCGCATCAATGGTAACATGGGGTTAATTTGTTGCTAGTCAGCATGTTATCCCATTGTGGAGGTTGGTGCTGGGAGGAATGTTGAGTCCAGCGTGACTGAATTGGTGTCAATGTAGGTGCTGGGCAGCTTTGGGCTGCTGTGGGTGAACTCTGTTAATCAGCAATGGTGGGCTGCGGACGGAATAATGGAGTTCTTCGGACAGCCGTGATTACGGGTGGGGACTATGCGAGTTATGGTTTGGACTAGAGGATTGGGTACTTGTGGTGCATAGAGTGTAAGTCGGATAGCTTAGGGCCATCTGGTATTTTTGGTTTTTTTGCATGGGTGGACTCCTGGCATCTGTGGGCTGGTGGAGTCTATTTTATATTCATATACTAATTTAAAAAAAAAAAAAAAAAAAAGGAATGCTTGGCCCGGTGGTAGGTATGGGCATCTGGGTAAGGGTTTGCTTAGGGAGTCGTGGTGCTCCGGTCTCACGGCACGAAGGTATTTGGTTTGAAGGTGCAGTTGTGCGTTACGGGAAAATAGTGGTATGCCCCTCGGTGGTCGGCTTTGAGCAGATACTATGGTGTGGCCAAGGTTTTAATTTATCTTGGGGTGTAATATGAGAGCTCAAAGGGGGTTGCGTGTCACAAGGTTTTTCCTTGAGATCGAAAGGCCCGGACATACTGTGGCGCCCCAGGACCTGGTCGCCACAACAGCATTGCCCTCCCAAAGGGTTAATGCTGAGCCTGGAGGTAATTGGGAGATCCATTGGCCAGCAAGTTTAAACACCCAACGCAGTTCTCCCTCCGGCCAGCAGGGGGAGCTCTGAACCTGGGATTCCAGGGAGCATCCCCTTAAGCCTGGTCTGAGAGAGGAAGTAGTGTTCAGTCTGTGGAGAGCAGTAGAAGTGAACAGACGCAGAGTGAGCTGTCCTGTGAATCTGGGGCCTAGAGCTAGAGTAGCTTGGCCCAGAGAAGCAGGAGTAGCTAAGAGGCAGCGGAGAGACTCGGACATCGGAGTCTGTGGCCACCAGGGCTTAAAATACTCCCTGGTAGCCGAATCCGAAGGGCAGGAGAGCTGCAAGCACCTGGCCCAAAAACATCCGAAAAGTACAGCTGCAGCATCAAGGCCGGTGTGGATTACAGCAGAGAAGCACCAGAGAGAGGGCCTGCGCAGCCTGCTACAGAGGGAAAGGGACGCACCAACAGTCCCAGCAGCAAGAGGGCCATTGCTGGATTCAGAGAAGCAGGGTCCTATCATAACAAAGAAAAGCACAGGAGTAGGCCTCATACTCAGCTGGCCAGAGAGATCACCCCAAATACTTCCAGGCCGACCGGATCCCCATCACCACCTGTAACGGTCTCCCAGGACTGGACGGTTTCCAAAGTAAAGAGGAAAAGGTAAAGAGACTGTTGTTTATGCCTGGTTCTTTCATCGCCTGTCGGCCCTGCACCGTGTTAGCCACACAACACCATAGACTTTCACGAGCACTAACAGTGTCCCCGGGGCTCCGCTCCACCTGTGGGGAGCAGTACCACCATTGCTGCCATAACATCACCCCGGAGGCCTCAGACAGCAGCGGCGGCTTAATAGCCGCATACCACAGGTGGCGTCACGAACACAACTTTATTCACCAAGCCACATATTTTACTGACACCCACCAGGGCCACGGAGCCGGGCCCAGCCACCACTGACTACCACCGGACTAGTCCGGCCCGGCACCGGGTGTCCCATAGCCCTGGGGTGGGCGAGTCAACTTTGGCGTCACGAACAGGATTTCGTGCCCGGTCCCACCGGGTACTGTGCGCCTGCAGAAACTGTGCCTGAAAGACTGTGTCACTATTTGAAAACTGCCGCCGCCATTAGCCCCACTGAGCGCAGGAAGAAGGGGGGCGTGCCGGACAAAGAGCGCGAAGGGAGCGCGCCATCAGAGCAGAGCGCTGTTAACCCCGCGCAACCCAGAAGGGAGTTTGAAAAGTGAACGGAGCCTGGTAAGGTTCACTAAGGGGGAGGAAGATGTCTGACTCGGAGGAAGAGCAGGTGGCTGCCATAGCCCGAGGCGCCGCAGCACCGGCCGAAGCAATCCCAGTCGCCGTCGCCCCAGCCCCCGCTGTAGCGCCGGTAATGCCGATCACGATGCCGTACATCCCGGGAGCAGAATGGCTGCCGCAGTACGCCGGGGAGTCCCATACCTTGAGCGACTTCAGAGAAAGCCTGCACAGCTTGTTCCGGGTGTATCCACTGACTGAGAGTCAGAAGGTGGGCATATTAATGGGGCAGCTAGCCGGCGCGGCCCAGCGTGAAGTGAAGTCCTGGCCTGATACAGATAAAGGGACAGTAACCCAGATACTGGCCAAGCTAAAGAGTACTTTTGACACCCGCACCGCAGCAGAAATAAAGATGAGATTCTTTGGGTGCAAACAACGGGCCACAGACAGCATAAGGGACTATGCCTTAAACTTGCAGGAGGCCCTGAAAGCAGTTAAACAGGTGGACCCAGAGAGTGTACGTGAAGAACACAAACTCCTAACTGAGCAGTTCATAGAAGGGCTCCTGTCAGATGCCCACAGGACCCAGCTGCGTATCATGGTCCTGCAGAACCCTGCTCTGGACTTTGCAAAGTTTAAGGACCAGGCCATCCGGGTACTGAGAGAATCTACACTGAATGACCCAGTATCCCTCCGGCCTCTTGCTATCACGTACCCCGGGGTGGTGCCTGCAACACCAGCTGCTGCAGGGGCCGAGGCGCAGTCCCTGGAAAAGGATCCCACTGCAGAGCTCAGACAGCAGGTCCGGGAGCTGACCAAAACTGTAGCTGCCCTTGCCAAGACCGTGCAGTCTCTACAAGTGACCCCATCACCTGCAAGAATCGAGTTGGCCTCCAGCCCAGATGACGTCCCATGGATGCGACAGAGGAGGATTCCGCCGACCCGAGGTAGAGACACAGACCGGTATGATTCAACGGGACAACCGATCTGCTGCCGCTGCAGCCAGGCGGGCCACATTGCACGACACTGTCCTTTAAATGGGCCGAGCCTGGGGCCAGGAGCCGACCCCCAGGTGTAAGGAAGCCCGGCTCAACCCCCAGCCGCAGCAAGTATGTGGGAGGACGACCGGTCCTTCCTATTGTGCTGGATGGGATCCCTTTGAATGCTCTCCTGGATACGGGGTCCCAGGTAACAACCATCCCCTATAAACTGTACAAAAGATATTGGGATGATTCAGACATTGACCATGGCCCAGATGATGATTTAACAATTGTGGCCAGTAATGGTCAGCCCTTGCCTCAAATTGGGTACAAAGAAGTAACCATTAAAGTGGGGCGGGTAGAATTGCCATGTCAGGGGATGATAATTGTAGATATTGATCGCAAAGAATCTGACCCACTGCCAACCATTAGTACAAATGTGATAGAAAATTGTCTTGCCGAAGTGATAGTTTTGTTGCAGCAGGCGTCTGAAGGTGCCAGCGCCGGGCAGCAGCGTGCCCTACAGAGGGAGATCCGAGCCCTGATGAGGAGGCAGCAGGTAGAGCTGGCCGGAGGAGAAATTGGCAGTGTGAGGGTAAGTGACCCCCTCCCCATTGCAATACCCCCAAGAAGTGAAATGTTGATATGGTGTCTGGCAGCAATAGGCCTCAAGGGTCAGGACTACCATGCCTTGGTAGAACCAGTGTATTCAGACAGTAGGCCTGGAGTCCTGATAGCCAGAGGGGTAGCAGACGTCCGCAAGGGGAGAGTGCCCGTCCGTGTCCTGAATTGTGGGGAGGAGGAAGCCAAATTGCCCCGGTACGCCACTGTAGCAAAACTGTACACTGTCAGCAACAATACCATCAAAGCAGTGGAACCCTTGATCCCGTCCGACCAGGCGGAAGACAATGGCTCCAAGGGGCAGCTGGAAGACTGGTGCCAAAAATTACATGTGGGCACCGACTCCACCCCCTCACACCAAAAGCATGGGGTTTACCGGGTGGTACAGGAGTACGAACGGGTCTTCAGCAAACACCCCCTAGATTTTGGGCAGGTGAAAGGGGTTAAACATCAAATCCCCACGGGTGATCATCATCCCATTAAAGAGAGATACCGCCCTGTACCCCCCGCACAGTATCAGCGTGCCAAAGAAATGTTACGGGAAATGAAGGAGGCTGGGGTTATCAGAGATAGTTGTAGCCCCTGGGCAGCTCCACTAGTGCTCGTAAAGAAAAAAGATGGTACAATGAGAATGTGTGTAGATTACAGGCAAATTAACCGCATTACACATAAAGATGCTTATCCACTGCCCAGAATAGAGGAGTCACTAACAGCCTTAAAGTCAGCTAACTATTTCTCCACCTTGGATCTCACCAGTGGGTATTGGCAGGTTCCCGTGGCAGAGGCGGACAAGGAGAAGACTGCATTCACGACACCAATGGGCCTCTGTGAGTTCAACTGTATGCCATTCGGGCTCTGCAACGCCCCAGGGACATTCCAAAGGTTGATGGAGTGCTGCTTGGGCCACCACAACTTTGAAACCGTGCTATTGTACCTGGATGACGTCATAGTCTACTCCAAGACTTATGAGGACCACCTGAAGCACTTAGCAGAAGTGTTTGAGTCCTTGTCGAAATATGGCCTGAAGATAAAGCCGTCCAAATGTCACCTCTTGAAGTCAAAGGTACAGTACCTGGGTCATGTGGTCAGCGCAGAAGGTGTGGCACCTGATCCGGAGAAAGTCACCGTAATCAAGGACTGGCCAAGACCCACCACGGTAAAGGAGGTGCGGCAGTTCCTTGGGCTGGTGGGCTACTACCGAAGGTTCATTGATGGTTTCACCAAGATAGCAGCGCCCCTTCAAGATCTCCTGGTGGGCCAGCCAAAGCAGGCTAAGAAGCAGAGCCCTCCATTTGAATGGAGCAGCCAACTAGAAACATCCTTTGTCCGGCTGAAAGGGGCTCTCACGGGAGAAGAAATTCTGGCCTACCCTGACTACAGCCAGCCGTTTGTACTGTATACAGATGCCAGCAACGTGGGACTGGGAGCAGTTCTGTCCCAGGTGCAGGGAGGCAGAGAGAGGGTGATAGCGTACGCCAGTAGGAAGCTTCGGCCCACAGAAAGGAATCCAGAAAACTACAGTTCCTTCAAGCTGGAGTTCCTCGCTATTGTTTGGGCAGTGACTGAACGCTTCAAGCACTATCTGGCGTCGGCCAAGTTCACAATCTTCACGGACAACAATCCGTTGACACACCTGGCAACAGCCAAGTTAGGTGCGTTGGAACAGCGATGGATGGCCCGGCTGTCTAACTTTGACTTTACCATCAAGTATCGGGCTGGCAAGAAGAATAACAATGCTGATGCGCTGTCCAGAATGCCTCACTTACCCGAATCTGGAGAAGACCTGGATGAACTCGAAGAGATAGAGTTACCGGCTTTCCATCATCAGGGTGTTTCCCAGTGTGAGCATGCTGTGGGAGTGAAGCGCTCGAGCCAGCACGAGGTCTCGGTCAACCCATTACTCCACCATAATTGGGAAGAAACACAGAACTGTGACCCGGCTGTGCGATTGGTCAAAGAAAAGCTAGCACAAGCTGAGACTCATCTTGGCCCAGATGCTCCAGAAGAAGCCCAGCAGTTGTGGAAGGAGAGGGGACGACTGTTCACCTACCAAGGCAAGCTCTGCAAGAGATATGTCAACTGGCGAACGAATGAACTTGTCTGGCAGATAGTGGTCCCACAGAGGGATGCTCCAATGGTCCTAGCAGCTTATCATGATAACGCAGGACACTTCGGGTGGAAGAAGTTGGAGACCCTACTCCGTGATCAGTTCTACTGAGTGCACATGAGAAAGACAGTCGAGAAGTGGTGCCGAGAGTGTGGTCCGTGTAATCTGAGGCGGAAAGATGATGCCAGCCAGAGGTCTCCCCTACAGCCAATTGTCACGAAGCAGCCCCTGGAGTTGGTGGCCCTGGACCACGTGAAGTTAACACCAAGCCGGTCAGGCTATGTGTACGCCCTCACCATTGTGGACCATTACTCGCGTTTCCTGGTAGTAGTGCCCGTGAAGGACCAGACAGCCAGAACAGCAGCGAGAGCGTTTCAGGCCTACTTTTGTCGACCTCACGGTTACCCTGAAAGGGTACTGACTGATCAAGGTCCTGCATTCGAGGCAGAAGTGTTCCAAGAGTTCTGTAACATGTACGGTTGTAAGAAAATCAGAACCACACCGTACCACCCCCAAACCAATGGATTGTGCGAGAAGATGAACCATGTGGTTATTGACATGCTCAAGACTCTACCTTTGGAAGAAAGAAACCAATGGCCAGAAAAGTTACCAGATCTGGTAGACATGTACAACCATATCCCGGTAAATTCGACCAACTGCAGCCCTGCTTACCTGATGCGAGCCAGACCTGGCAAGTTACCTGTAGACTTTGAGATGGGGACTGTGTCACCTGAGGCGGTTCAGGAAATAGAGGATTGGGATACAGAGCGGCAGCAGCGGTACTGTAAGGTCCAGGAATGCGTAGAGAGGAGCCTGTCTCAAGCAAGAACGAGACAAGAGCAGCATTACAATCAAACAGCCCCAGCAACTCCCTTAGCACCTGGAGAACAAGTCCTCAAGAAAAAGCGGAGGACGCATAAATTGGATGATCAGTGGGAAAACGAGCCCTACACCATTATCCCCTCCAACTTTGACAATAGTAAGGTATGCCTCATAAGCAAGGATGAAGGCAAGACCTATCAAGCAATTTCTCGAGACCGCCTGAAAGCGTGCCCTGAACGGTGCAGAACCCAAAAAGAAGTAGAAGAAGTACAAGAAAGTCCCCAAAGTCAAGGAAAAGAGGAAGAGATGATCCAAACAATCCTTGGAAAATTCCCCAAAACTTGGACCCGAATAAACAATGCCATAGTGGTACCAGTTTTGACGTTCCCGCAGTTGGTCGAGCCAGAAACAGAAGAGGTTCCAGATCCACCTAAAGAACCGGCCGCTCCAACACGAGGTGACACGCTAGCAGTGGAACAGGAGGTTCAACCCCCTGCCAGTGGTGAACCTGCCGTACCCTTGGCGAATCTGAGATCCCGTAGGCAACCGACATGTATCCCTGTCAGGGTTAGGCCTACCAATCACACGGGGGGGGCAGACACTAAGTAGTCAGGGACAAACCCCAGAGCTACGCCGGTCCCAACGTAGCACTCGGGGACAGCCCCCTCCAAGGTATAGAATATAGAAAGTAAAATACCTAACAGAATGTAAATAGTTATGTGAAATGTCTGTAATGTTGTGTATAAAATGCTTTTTGTCTTAGGGGATTAAGTCAATGGACAATTGGGCCACTGGACTATGGGTGGCCAACACCTAAATTGTTCATAGTTAGCACCAGTGTGCTCAACACCCCTGAAGAAAAACCCGTCCGGCGTGCATAGAGTGGGGTCATCAATGCTCTGACGCACGCCCAGAGCCTACGTTGGGGGTTTGATCGCGGCGGGTCCCCCATGGAGCAGTGTAATGGACACCCGGCGGGGAGCCACACTGGACTCTTATAGTAGTGTTTAAGGTTGTAACGTTTAAGTAATGCGCCTCCCATAATGGGATGAAATGTTGTAACATGTTATGTTTGTTTCCACAGTCCGGGAGTACTGAATTTAACTAAGGGGGAGTGTGGCGCCCCAGGACCTGGTCGCCACAACAGCATTGCCCTCCCAAAGGGTTAATGCTGAGCCTGGAGGTAATTGGGAGATCCATTGGCCAGCAAGTTTAACACCCAACGCAGTTCTCCCTCCGGCCAGCAGGGGGAGCTCTGAACCTGGGATTCCAGGGAGCATCCCCTTAAGCCTGGTCTGAGAGAGGAAGTAGTGTTCAGTCTGTGGAGAGCAGTAGAAGTGAACAGACGCAGAGTGAGCTGTCCTGTGAATCTGGGGCCTAGAGCTAGAGTAGCTTGGCCCAGAGAAGCAGGAGTAGCTGAGAGGCAGCGGAGAGACTCGGACATCGGAGTCTGTGGCCACCAGGGCTTAAAATACTCCCTGGTAGCCGAATCCGAAGAGCAGGAGAGCTGCAAGCACCTGGCCCAAAAACATCCCAAAAGTACAGCTGCAGCATCAAGGCCGGTGTGGATTACAGCAGAGAAGCACCAGAGAGAGGGCCTGCGCAGCCTGCTACAGAGGGAAAGGGACGCACCAACAGTCCCAGCAGCAAGAGGGCCATTGCTGGATTCAGAGAAGCAGGGTCCTATCATAACAAAGAAAAGCACAGGAGTAGGCCTCATACTCAGCTGGCCAGAGAGATCACCCCAAATACTTCCAGGCCGACCGGATCCCCATCACCACCTGTAACGGTCTCCCAGGACTGGACGGTTTCCAAAGTAAAGAGGAAAAGGTAAAGAGACTGTTGTTTATGCCTGGTTCTTTCATCGCCTGTCGGCCCTGCACCGTGTTAGCCACACAACACCATAGACTTTCACGAGCACTAACAGTGTCCCCGGGGCTCCGCTCCACCTGTGGGGAGCAGTACCACCATTGCTGCCATAACATCACCCCGGAGGCCTCACACAGCAGCGGCGGCTTAATAGCCGCATACCACAGGTGGCGTCACGAACACAACTTTATTCACCAAGCCACATATTTTACGGACACCCACCAGGACCACGGAGCCGGGCCCAGCCACCACTGACTACCACCGGACTAGTCCGGCCCGGCACCGGGTGTCCCATAGCCCTGGGGTGGGCGAGTCAATAGTGTTTGGTAAAGTTGTGTCTCCTGATGCCCAGAGTTGCATATGGAGTCAATCGGGCCAGTGGTGTGGCTGCAATTTTCCGGTGGGCATTGTAGTACAGGGAGCTTGTCGTGGTCCGGTTTGCAGAGGCAAGCGGACTATGCATTATGGTTGGAGGTGTTGTTGGGGACCTTGGGATCGAAGGTAATGCTTCAATATCTTCGCCTCAGTAAGGGGTACAGGGCGATGGTTGCGGTTGTTTTGTTTTTGAGGCCGTGTTAATTTTGGGGTGGAGCATGGTTCCGTTAGGCCGTGTGGGCCTCGTTGAAATTAAGTGGGCCTGATTTCGGATGAAGAAGGTCCATTAGTGTGGTAGTTGAGTATGTGGGAAGATTTGGGGATTTTCTGGGGAAAACAGCTCGAGCCTCTGTTGTTGTCATAGGGTGTGATGGCCGAATAAATCAGTCAGGGGAGACCGGTAGTGATATTTGGCTCTGGGGAAGCTGCAAGGTCAGCTGTAGGGGAAGTTTCAAGGCTATGGATTGCAGTCGTTTTACAGCGGGGTTTCACTTTAGCGGTTTCCTGGGAGAACTAGGTTTGGGGTGCGAAGTGACCCAGTAGCATAAGCAGTGTGAGTGTCATCCTGTTGTTGTATCTCAACCCCATTGGTGGTTTAATTCAGCTGGAGACAGGAGGAGGATTGACTGTACAGGGTGACTGTACAGTGGTTCTTTGGTCGGTACTGGGGAGGACGATGGTACAGTCGATACTGCATTTAATTGGTTATAATAAGGCCAGCGGGGCATGGTGTGGATTCCGGTATAGTTTGGGAGCTTGTGGCATGGTGGGCCTGAGTGGCCGTCAGAGGGACCCGGTGGCTCCTGCCACCAAGGATCAGGGGAGTGCGGTGCAGTAAGGTGGACTGGGTACGCTGGCTGGTGCATATATTGGATGCTCAGAGTTTAAGTGATGGATGGAAAAGTTTTAATGGTTGGTTTGGCTTGCAAGTTGGAGGAGCAAGCGTTGGGTGTGTGGGGGTCCAGGCCACGCAAGGTGTCACGTGGCCTGTTCTGTGGCGGGGTTAGGTCTGGTCCAGAGGCGGTTTAACGGATAATGTTATTTGATTGGAGAGTCACTTGTAGGATATAGTGGCTCTGGTTACAAGGATCTTGCAGGCATGGGTCCTGCAAGGTGGGGGGTATTGATCCGTAGGTGATTCATACCTCATCTCCGGCCCGGTGTGTGTTGCGGCCAGGGATCATGTTTTGGTGGTGGAAGGTGGTTTCTGGACCGGGCCTACCCAGGGTTACGTATTGTATTAAGTACTGTATTATTATTATTATGGTATTACCTATTGTTAAATGTTGGGGACGCCCGTTGGACGGCGCCCCCTTGTGTTAGTGTGTAAACAATAGGCAATAAAGGGCTGCTGTGGCCATATTTTACCAAGTCGCAAGCAGTGTCCGTGTATTATTGATACCGGGTAAGGGTAATTTGGGAATAATATAGGAATCAACGACCGGAAAATCCCTCCTGGAAATGTCATGATCTCTACTGCCAGCGTTATCACATGGAAATTTTTTTGACCAATTCTTCAACTATGGCCTTCTGAAATAGTACCATTTTAGTAGCCCTCTTAACTGCAGGAATGAGAGCTGTAAAGTTCTCCTTGTAGTGTGGGTTGGGAAGGGTGTAAAACCACTAATCTGTGTTGCCCAGGCAAGGCAGTGTGGGACATGAAGTCTGCCATGTGTGCCAGACCGAATTTGTTCAAAACAGGTTTGCCAATTTGAAATTCTGCTTGAGTCTTGCCCATATGGATTAGTGTGAGGAAGGCAGAGCACTTTTCTCAAAAATAGCAATGTTCAGCTTTGTTTGGTAACTGTTTGCAGTTGCACGAATGTTTTTCTTCTAAGTTATGACTTTGGCTACTATAGTGGTGCTGTATGATGAGCAGGAGAGGTCAGGAGCGGTGGACTTTTTTGCTTCCTTTTTTTTTTTGCTCTTTTTTTTTTTATTGTTTTCATCCTTAACTTTAATGTGTGGATGTTCTGGCAGCCAGTCAGAGTGCAGAAACCTTCCATAATGTTCAGACACAAGGGCTTGTGCCATTGGCTGCCTAAAGGCCGCTTTACACGCTGCGTCATCGCTAGCGATTGCTCCCGCCCCCATCGTGCGTGCGTCACTGGCAAATCGCTGCCAGTGGCGAACATTATCGCTAGTACGTGTCACCTTCCTAACGACGTTGCTGTGGCCGACGAACAAACTTTTGTTGAGGGGGCGGTTCGTGCAGCGTCAAAGCGACATTACACAACCAATAGAAGTGGAGGGGTGGAGAGCAGCTGCATTAACGTCACTTTCACCTCGTTGCCGGCGGACGGAGGAACGCTGTTCATCGTTCCTGGGGTGTCAAACTTAGCGATGTGTGCTGCCTCAGGAACAACGAACAACCTGTGTCCAAAATGAGCAATGATATTTGGGAAAGGTACAGTGTGTCAACAATCAATGATCTTTTCCGGGTTTTTTTTTGGATAGTTAGTGGTCGCTCATAGGTTTTAAACGCAATGATGTCACTAATGACGCCGGATGTGTGTCACTAATTCCGTGACCCCAGCGATATCGTGTTAGCGATGTTGTTGTGTGTAACGGGGCCTTTAGTCACATGTCTCTCTGCATATAAGTGGAAATAAAGCGTTAGTGCCATTTTGAGACTGCTACATATAAATGCAGCTAAATACAAATTCATAATAACTTTGCTCCTGGCACCAATTGACATTTCAGCATCTAAATCCTGATTTGCTAATTCTGTGGTCCTGCCAGCAATTTTAAATTTCAGCATCTATATTCTGATAGCTAACTCAGTGTTCCTGCACCCTCCCCAAATCAACATTTCATCTAAATCCTGATTGCTACTTCTGTGGTCCAGCCATAAATTGACATTTCATCATCTAAATAATGATCTCAACTTGTGTGGTCCAGTCACAAATTGCAATCCCCACAAATAATTCTGATTGCTAATTTAGTGACAGGCAACTGACAGGTGTGCGTCTAGGGTTGTGAAACAGCTGGCTAAAAGTGGGTAAGGGTACATCAAACATGAGTGGGAAATCCTGAAGTTGTGGGGTAGATTCTAATCTTACTGAAAGCTCTATTGAACAAACACTGGCTTGTCCTAATTAAAGACAAATGATAACTTTTGTTACTGGATGGGATATTCTGCTCCCTTTCTGTGGCAGCTGCACAGCTGTACGACTTGCTCTTTCTGGGCCTCATCTACATGTGCTACAGTGGTGGCAAGTGCTGCATCAAGTGGCCTCTCCTCTTCAACATCACACAGTACAATCAAAGCAAAAAAAGAGCAGCAGACACTCAGTTTATTGCAGAAAAGTCTTATGCTTTTTTTTACCCAAAGATTAAATAAGACTTTTCTGCAATAAACTAGTTTTTGCTATGATTGTTTCATGCTTGATCTGTGAAGTGAACCGCCAGTTGCAGATCCATACTAACGAGTGTTGTCTGTTCACCGTGATAGGTGGAGAAGTGCAGTGATTACTAGCTGGGAGCTGTGCCCGCTTTTTCCTTCTGACCTCCGTGATCACATACAGTACAGTCCTCACAGGTGGCACCCCAATTACCCTTGCTTCCCACCCGCGTCACAAATCTCCAACTGTACAGCTAACTGTGGGGAACCACAGATGTGCGAGTCTGCAGAACTTTTCCCACATTTTATTCCTTGGGCATTAGAGGTCTGCTCCAAAGAAAAGCACTCGAGGAGGAAATCATATGCACTGATGCCCAAAGTCTTTCAGTTGGATGAAGTAGGGTCCAGGCAAAATACAGACCCCAGGGGTGCAGGTGATTATGATGAGACTTGGATACCTGAGGCTCATGCATACTGTACTGTGTTCTCAGGGCAGGAAGAGGAGGAGGGTGACTGTCAAGGCAAGGAGTACGACAATGGAGAGGATGGCGATGAAGTTCTAGATCCCACTTGGTGTGAACCCACAGTCATGCATTTGAGTAGCTCAACACAAGAGGAGAAAGACGAGGAGGTTACGTTGCCACTTCTAGAAAAACACAGTGATGCAACCACGACAAGTAGTGCATCCTCCACCACAACTCTGGCTGTGGTCAGCAGCGGTCGCAGGTCTAAAGTTTGCATGGGCGGCAAAGGTTGCCTAGCCTGGGTCTTTTTTGAGACTGCAAAATATGACCCATCTGGTTTACATTATCTGCCAACTTTGTAAAGAAATTCCAATAATTTGACTACTATAAGCATGAACTGACATGCATTATTCTGGAAATCTTACTGTGCTAAAATGTAGCCTAGTGTGCCTTGCCAACCACCGGCCACTACCTCATCTGCTGCATCTTTCTTGTCCGTGGCAAGTGTTGTCAGGCAGGTCTCCGGCCGCAGACCCTCCACTTAGATTCCCACTACAGTAGGGTTCAGTGGAAGTGGATATGCCTGGTGTTTTTGAACAATTTCCGACACCGAGTACACCACATTTTTCTCAATCCATCATAACCTCTCCACCTGCACCTCCCTCGCAGTCCACCAGTTTGTCATATACACCATACTCCTCCCTCTCTCGGCACAGCAGCCAGCCTTTTGTCCCGCAGTTGTGGTTACGTAATTTTTTTTTTTTCTCCTGCACATGCCAAAGTAAGAACTTGAACTTCACCATATCTAAACTGTTGGCCATGGAAATGCTGTTTCTTCCTGGTGGATACAGTTTCCGAAAGCTAATTGTCATGGCAGTTTCCCAGTACCAGCTGCCCAGTCGTCATTACTCCTCTTATAAAGCTGTGCCTGCACTACATCATCATGTCGCAGACAACATTACCTTTTCCTTGAAAAATTCTGTCTCCCAGGGTGCATTTCACCACTGATACCTGAATGAGCAAGCATGGGCGTTACATCTCGCTGACTGGGCACTGGGTGACTGGTGGCTGTGTGGGCAGGCAGGGAAGGAGCTGTTCCACAATTCTTGAAATCCCCAAGACTTGCGGGACAAACCTATGTATCTACCACTTCCTCCACTGCTTTTGTCTCCTCTACCTCCTCTAGGGCTTCCACCTGCTCCCTTAACCTCTCCCTTAATGTAACACGCTTTCCAACAGTGCAGAGAGAGAATCTCCCCCCCCCCACCACCACCACAACTGTACATCTCCTTTGAAGCCCAGTCACAGGCTGGCTTTCAATGAGGCACCGTAATCACAGAGATCTTCAGCAGACCTCTGGCAGCCATAGCAAGTCATCAATTTCACATGTTTGCATCTGAGGAATGTCGATGGGCATGTGTGTAGGAGGTGGACAGATTATTCCACTCCTACGGTTGTTAACTATATGTCCGAAGTATTTTACAGTTGTGTTTTTATAATATTGTCTAAGTGTTGCTGCTGGAGAATACGGGCTGGTCGTGTAGCAGAGCCAGTGCAGTTCAGCGATCAGCGCAATCTCGCGGCCGAAAGTTTAAAGTGTTTTACAGAAAATTGCGTTTTATCATAATGTGTATTTTATAGGAATGTAATGTTTAATCCGTTATGTGTGAGTAATGTATTAACAGTATAATGCAAAGTATAAGAATGTTAAGTAGGCGTGACAGATAGGTATTAGGTGACAGTTTTAGAATGTACAATGTAAGGCTGGTTTCAGACGTCCGTGTTTTAGGTACGTGTGACACCCGTTTTTAACACGGATGTCACACGTACGCATGTTACCCTATTGTGTACTCACACGGCCGTGTTTTTACACGGACCGTGTGACCCCCGCTATTTCACACGGAGACGTGTCCGTTTTTTTCTCGGGCAGCACGGGGGTCACACGGACCGCACACTGATGTGATCCGTGTGACATCAGTGTGACACAGACCAGAGAAAACACGGGTTTTTAAATAAAAAGATTTTCTATATTTATCTGTATCCAGCGCTGCATCCCGCTCTTGACCCCCGCTCATTATTTTCATTGATTATTCACTGCAGTAAGCAGCTGGGAGCAGGGGCATCGCGGTGACTGCGCTGGAGACAGCACCGCCGAGGACAGCGCTAGTGACAGGTGAGTATCCTGCCAGCAGTGTGTGTGCAGGGACGTCCAGGAGGTCATCGGATTTCCCAATGAACTCTGATGACCTCCTGATGACACCCCTGCGACAACTGCGCTACAGCGAGTGTCACGATGGTGACTTCCAGGGGTTGAGAGTTTATTGGAAACTCCGATAACCCCCTAGATGTCACTGCAGAAACTGCTATATACTCACCTGTCACCGGCGATGTCTCTGGCGGTGCTGTCCTCGGTTGTGCTGTCCGGCACTGTCCCTGCGATGCTCTGGCTTCCAAATCCTCGGGCACTGAATAATCAATGAAAATAATGAACGGGGTCAGGAGCGGGACGCAGCAGAGCAGAAGACAGCATCGCTGGATACAGGCAAATATAGAAAATCTTTTCATTGCAGAGACACCTGTTTTACCCGATATGCAAACAAGGGTGTCACACGTGTGACACATGTATGACCATAACCATACATGTGACTGGTACCTGATGAATCAAAGACGTCTGAAACCAGCCTAACAGATACTTTCTGGTTGCCGAAGGAACTGAGAGCTAGGATGGGAGGAGTGATAGAGAGCCAGAGGGTTGGCTGGTGAGACAGGCCTGAGGGAAGTAAGTTAGTTCTGCAGGGAGGTTCCAGGTGTGTAAACGGTACTTGGTAACTTGGACCCGTCGGGGAACCTGCAGGAATCCTCTGTGTGTCCAGAGCCTACGGCTCACCTGGACATAATTGAACACGGGTAACTGCGGAGAAAAGAACAGGCAAAAGTATAGGCTTCGACTCTTCCGCTGAAGGGCTAATATCCAGGTCACGGGCTAGATGGAAGAAGCACCCCAGCAAACTGTGGCAACAGAATGGGATAGTAATGGCCAAGTTTGTCTACAAGGTTAAAGAATGAATAAACTACTTTATTTTGTTTTGTGAAGAGACTCTGAGATATTGCCCTGTCAGAGAATAACAGCGCCTTTTAAATGGTTAACAACCAGGAGAAATGCTCGACTCTTCCCACGGCAGAGCCTTGCTATTTATCACAACCATTATCTGCAGGGTATTGAGCGGGCATAATAAATGTGGGCTTAAATGGAAGCAGATTAGACATTGCAGAGTAGACATGCAATGTTTTGGAGCCCCTATACAAGATGTAAAGGGTACCTCTGTTGGTGTATGTTTGTGTGAAGGAGGACTTTATGCTGATCTGACAGTAGATGGCAAAGTTACTTTTCTCACTCATTCTATTGTAAAGGTCCTTGTACTTCCTGTTTCCTCCTTCCTTTTGCAGTGCTGAATGATGATGCACACATTTACCTCATGTTCTGAGAAGTAAAAGCTTGTTTATCCCATATAATCTGCTCAGTGAAGTTTCTTCTGCGACTGGAAGCTAGACGCTGTGCAACAACCTCTTTGTAGCACTGTCACTACGTCATTTACGCTTTCTGCATTGAGATCACAGAACGCCAATTGAATGCTATGCAGAAATAGGTTCTGCCAAAATGCCTGTCAATTTTAGGCTGTGTGTGCGTACGTTGCTTAATTTCATGCATTGACGCGGGGTCTAGCACTGCAGCGTACATGCATGAGTCCTGCGTCTCCTGCACAATCTATGAAGATTGAGACACGTTAGAACAACCAACATACACAGAAATTTAAACCGTGCCATAGTTTGTACATGCATCGAGCCATATACAGAACATAAATTCAAAGGAAAAGAAGAAAAAAACTGTACAACGGCAGTATATGAAAATTTGTATAAATTTATTAAACAATTCAAAATAGACTACATAGATATAGTCAAAAGATTTAAAAAAGAACTTTGGTGAGAGGACCAGCAGGTGGCACACTCACTCCACAGCTCAGTGACCAAAAGTAAAAGTTTTGGAAGAGGAGAAAAGCTGCAGAAAACACTACACAAACATGTCCACTGATTACCGAATAAATAAGTATAGCTGACTGCCTTGGTGCATAAAGCAAAGGACAAAGTGTCCATACAGCAGTAAAACAAGGTAAGTGAAGTCACAGCAGCAAAACACTCCTCAGCACAGAAACAAAGGAGTAGATATATACGGTAATACCTGAGTTGTGGGGTGAGGATCCAAGAGACCCCGACCTATAGGTCCCCTAATCTATGAAGATTGTACATATTCCGTGCGCATGATGCTTTTTTAAACACAGCGTTTTGAAAGTCAAAAATTTGACAAAAATCTCTGTTTAAAAATGCAGCACGTCACATCTTTCATGAGCTTTTGATGCTGCTCCCACTCTGTCTATAGGAGAGACAGCACGCATGAAATCGGCATCTATTCAGCAAACACACTGCATCCATTAAGCAGTGTTTCTGCAGCGATTTGAAGCGCGCGTGTGCTGTAAAATCGCTACAGAAATTTAATCATGTACGTGCGCACATAGCCTAAAGCGGGCTTTACACGCTACGAGATTGCTACAGCGATCTCGTTGGGGGTCACGGATTTTGTGACGCACATCCGGCCGCTGTAGCGATCTCGTTGTGTGTGACTCCTAGGAGCGATTTTGGATCGTTGCAAAAACGTCCAAAATCGCTCCTCGTTGACATGGGTGTCCTCTCCCAATTATAGCTGCTGTCGCTTGGGCGAAGTTGATCCTCGTCCCTGCGGCAGCACACATCGCTATGTATGATGCCACAGGAACGAGGAACCTCTCCTTACCTGCCACATGCCAGCAATGAGGAAGGAAGAAGGTGGGCGGGATGTTCGTCCCGCTCATCTCTGCCCCTCCGTTTTTATTTGGGCGGCCGCTTAATGATGTCGCTGTGACGCCGAGCGAACCGCCCCCTTAGAAAGGAGGCGGTTCGCCAGTCACAGCGATGTCGCCGAGCAGGTAAGTACGTGTGACGCTGCTGTAGCGATAATGTTCGCTACGGCAGTGATCTTCACATATCGGCATAATGATAGGGGTGGGTGCTATCACGCTCGCCATCGCTAGCATCGGCTAGCGATGTCGCAGCGTGTAAAGCCACCCTTATACTGACAGGCTCATACAATGCAATACTGAAGTAACAGCCTATAATATGTGCATACAAATTCAAGTACCACTAGGATTTAAAAAAAAATGTAATAAACAGTTAAAAAGGTAATTAAAAAAAACATATTTAAAAAAAAATAAAAAGTTAAATGCTACATAATGGTATCTTGAGTAGTGATGGGCGATACCAATCTGTGAAGATGTACACGAGCTTTCCTGGGAAGCTCGTGTTACAGATCAAATCCAGGGGCTGTATAAAAAAAAAAAAAAAAAAAAAAAAAAAAAAAAAAAAGCACATTATTAAAAACATTATGATCACACCTACAGGTTCCGCGAACGAAGCATCCTGCAGACTGTGTCTCCCGGCCGCTTCTGCTTCCGCCCGATCATATTGCTGTGCCCCCCCACTCCACAGTAATCACCTCTGACTAAAAGGACCTTCCGTGACGTCATAGTCATGTGACCAGTATTACCTCATTTGCTACAGACTGGTCACATGACTATGACGTCATCAAAGGTCCTGGTAACTTAACTTTCATTGTCGCTGTGTGAGTGTTGCATTGCATCACGGCACACAATCTCCCGACAGCAGCGGGTCATCTGCATGTATTTCCATGCAGCTGTTGCGCTCCTGTCTGGAGAGCGTCAGTTGCGGGGTGATGCATTGCGACACGCAAGTGCAATCATACCCTTACTGTCCGCCTGCTTCTCGCTCTGTACAGAGCGATGTAGCAAAGCTGACAATGCTCTCTGCTTCTCACTGTATATAGTGTGTCCACCAATATCCTGTCCACCGCGATTAACTTGAGAATGGCGGCAGCTATAGGCATAGAAGTGGTGTCTAGGTATAGTAAAGTAGCCATGCGCTACGCAACGAAACCACCTAAAGCGCTACCTGGTGGAAAACAACGGAGTTAGAATTTTTATCTCAAAAACGGAACGAGATACAGAAAAAAGACTAAATTACTTACGGTAATGGGATTTTCCAGAGTCCACGACAGCACCCACGAGAGAGGGATCCGCCCCCTTCAGGACAGGAAACCTACAGATAAAAAGGGGCGGTCCCCCTCCCTCCTCAGTTGGTTTCAGAGAAAAATGGAGAGGAACCGCCAGAAATTAGTCACAATACAAGACAAAAAATAGAACCATCAAACCCAAAGGGTGAAGAAAACAAAGGGCAAGGGTGTAAAGGGTGCTGTCGTGGACTCTGGAAAATCCCATTACCGTAAGTAATTTAGTCTTTTCCTTTCGCCACGACAGCACCCACGAGAGACTTAGAGAGATAACACGCTTAGGGAGGGACCACCATCTGAAGAACCGATCTCCCAAATGAAAGGTCAGAGGAGGAAGAAAGGTCCAACCGGTAGTGCTTGTAAAAAGTAGAAGGAGAGGACCAGGTTGCAGCCTTACAAATACTGTCAATGGAGACATTCGACATGGCAGCCCAAGATGAAGCCATCGCCCTAGTAGAGTGAGCCTGTACAGGAGACGGAAGGGGCTCCTGTTTTGATTCATATGCAACAGCAATAGCATCTCGCATCCATCGGGCCAATGACTGTTTCGTCACCTGATGACCACGTCTGGAACCCTGAAAGGCAATAAACAAAGCCCTATCCTGTCTCCAAGGGGCTGTCCTAGAGATATATGTGAGAATAACTTCCTTGACGTCTAGTGTATGAAACCTGCATTCCTCCGGTGTGGAAGGGCCAGGAAAAAAGGAAGGAAGAATGATTTCCGCATTTCGGTGAAACTGTGATGCTACTTTAGGCAAATAGGCCGGGTCAGTCCTAAGAACAATATGATCTGGGAAGACCCTAAGGAAAGGAGGATCTACAGAAAGGGCCTGAAGATCACTAACACGCCGAGCCGAAGTGAGTGCAACTAAGAGGCAAGTTTTAAAAGAGAGCAATTTGTCAGACGCCGTGGCGAGTGGTTCAAAGGGTGGACGGGTTAGGGAATCCAGAACCAGAGTGAGATCCCAGGGTGGTGTACACGGGAGTCGGATCGGCTGACCCCGGTCACAGGCCTTGATGAAACGCATGACCCATTTATCCCCCGCAATATTAGAATTATAAAGGGCGCCCAGAGCTGAC
The DNA here is from genome assembly GCF_048569485.1 of Anomaloglossus baeobatrachus. Taxonomy (NCBI): domain Eukaryota; kingdom Metazoa; phylum Chordata; class Amphibia; order Anura; family Aromobatidae; genus Anomaloglossus; species Anomaloglossus baeobatrachus. The sequence continues at coordinate 150,026,036 of NC_134361.1, read as the reverse complement.
ACATGACCCTTAAGGGTACTGACTGACAGACCCAGATCACGCCCAGACTGGAGAAATTCCAGAATAGAAGAAATCGGGACCACCGAAGGCACTGCATCAGGGAAGGAGAGAAGGAACCGGTGCCATACCCGACCATACTGACGGGTAGTTACCGGTTTCCGACTCTGCAACAAGGTATCCACCAGTCGACCGGAAAACCCCCGTGAGTCTAGCAACGCCCTTTCAAATTCCATGCCGTCAAGTGGAGTCCCTTGACGCGTGGATGCAGGAAAGGACCCTGTGATAGGAGATCCGGTCGGGATGGGAGAACCCAGGGATTCGTCACTGACATCTGTCTCAGGAGGGAGAACCAGGGACGTCTGGGCCAGAAGGGAGCTATAAGTAGAATGCGAGCCTGATCTTCCCTGATTTTCCGAAGGACTGTTGGGAGAAGAATTATGGGAGGAAAGGCATAAGCAAGACTGTACTGCCAGGGAACCTGAAGGGCATCTAACACTGTTGGCTGATCCGCCCTGTTCAGGGATCCAAACAGTTTCAACTGCCTGTTGGCTCTGGTAGCAAACAAATCTATAACCGGGAGGCCCCAGTACTGTATGATTTGAGCAAACACTTCCTGATGTAAGACCCATTCTCCCTGATAGAGAGTGTGCCTGCTGAGAAAATCCGCCTTGACATTGTCCACCCCTCGGATGTGGACTGCAGAGAGGGATAACAGATGAGTCTCGGCAAGTTCCAACAGTTGAACCGCCGTGGACATGAGGGAAGACGATCTCGTTCCCCCTTGGTGGTTGATGTATGCCACCACCGTCTGATTGTCCGTACAAAGACGTACATGGGTTCCCCTGAGGATGTGAAGAAACGACATCAGTGCCTGAGAGACCGCCATAAGTTCTTTCCGGTTGGAGGACTCGGTTGATTCTTGCTGGGACCAAAGACCTTGGGTCATAGAATCCCCCAGGTGAGCCCCCCACCCCCAGGGACTGGCGTCCGTCGTGAGGACATTGGTGGGGTGAACATGCCATTCCTTCCCCTTGGTTAAGTTCTCCTCCCGAAGCCACCAAGTCAGGGCTGCACGCGTAGTGTCTGTCAATCTCAGAGGACGATCGAGTGACCCCGGATGGGATCGTGCAGCCGCCAGAACCTCCCACTGAAGCTGTCGGGAGTGAAGTTGGGCCCATTGGACAGCGGGGATACACGAGGTCAGGGACCCCAACAGGGACATTGCAGAACGGAGAGATAGAGTTCTGTGAGTCTGTGTGCGTCGGACAATCCTCTGGATTTTTGCTATTTTGTCCACTGGGAGAAAACAACGCTGTTGTCGAGAATCCAGAAGCATGCCTAGGAAAGACTGAAAAGTTGAGGGCGTGAGTCGAGATTTTTGGAGATTCAAAAGCCACCCCAGACGACCCAGAGTCGACATAGTATTATGGAGACGGAGAGAACACTGTGCCGCCGTGTTACCCACAACCAGTAGGTCATCTAGATAGGGGATCACGAAAGTCTGTTGCTCGCGAAGGTGAGCGGTGACTTCTGCCATTATCTTAGTGAAAATCCGAGGGGCGAGTGAAACACCGAAGGGCATGGCTGTGAACTGGAAATGGTGAACAGAGTTGTGCATAAAGAGTGCTACCCGGAAGTATTGCTGATAAAGTGCGTGAACCGGGACGTGGTAATATGCATCTTTGAGATCAAGGACCGCCATGTAGCAGTTGGGATAGAGCAACTTTATGGTGGTCAGGAGTGATTCCATTTTAAACCGTCGGTATGTAAGAAAGAGATTAAGTTTTCGTAAATTAATTATGGTCCGAAACGACCCATCAGGTTTTGGTACTAAGAAAAGAGGGGAGTAAAACCCTCGTCCCCTCTCATGTAACGGGACAGGCGTAAGAACCCTTTTTTCCACCAGAGTGAGAACCTCCGTCACCAGAGCATTATGTTGATCCTCCGACTTCCTAGTGGGTGTTAGACAATACCATTGTGGAGGTAGGGAAGTGAATTCTAGCCGGAGACCGTGAGAAATCAAGTCAAGAATAAAGGAGCTGGACGTGATGGTTTTCCAAAGGGTTGCAAAAAATCTTAGTCTGCCTCCCACCGGAACCACCCCATCATTGTTTAGGGAACTTTCTACGGGAGGAAGGGTTTCCAAACAGGGTCCCCTTGGACCCCGAGGCGGGGTTGTCCGATCTATCCCTGCGATCAGGTCGTGTGGGCTGGAAACGACGTTTGCGATACGGGAGCCTAGAAGGAGGAGCAAATGCATTAGGGAACCCCTTTTTACTATCACCCGCCTTGGTGAGTATGTCATCCAGCTGTGGACCAAAGAGGAACTCACCCTCACATGGAAGTGCACATAGTCTCGATTTTGAGGATGTGTCCCCCTTCCATGATTTTAACCAGAGTGCTCTCCGGGCTGCATTAGAAGACCCTGCCGCTCGGGCTGCCAGGCGGACAGAGTCAGCAGAAGCATCTGCCAAGTAATTAGCTGCGTCTTTGAGTAAGGGTAGCGAGGAAACAATCTTATCCCTGGAGGTACCTGACTTAAGCTGTTTGTCTAGGGTATCTAGCCAGACTAAAAGTGACCTGGCTGTACATGTTGCAGAAATGGCTGGTTTCAGTGCCCCAGCAGAGGCTTCCCAGGTTTTACGCAGGAAGGCATCCGCTTTTCGGTCTAGAGGGTCTCGTAGAAATCCCATATCCTCGAAAGGCAAGGCTGATTTTTTAGAGGATTTTGCTACTGCCACATCTACCTTTGGTACCTTGCACCATTGGGACAAGTCTGCATCATCAAAGGGGTACCTCCGTTTTGAGGAAGACGGGAGAAACCCACGATGATCCTGTTTCTGCCACTCCTTGCGAACAAGGGTTTTTAGGGCCTCATTCACAGGAAAGGATTTCCTTTTCTTCTGAGTGAGACCAGCAAACAGGGTATGATCAGCAGTCTTGGTGATTTTTTCTTCTGCAATCCCCATGGTTGATCGAACAGCCTTTACTAATGTGTCCATCCCATCCAATGAGAAACACGCCTTTCCAGCCTCGTCAGAAGAGGATGAGGTAGAGGCCGAAGAAGCATCACTCTGGCTGTCAGCTGAGTCAGATGGGGGGGAATCACGCTGACGGTGAGACTTCTTAGATTTCTTAGAGCCGTGCAGGGACTGAAGAGAAGCCTGAATTTCAGTACGTATCAGTTCCCTGAGATCCGGAGGGGGGTTGGTAGAAGCTGAAGCCTCCCCCCGAATAGCCTGGATACAGGACCTACAAAGCTTCTGTATATAGTCCTTGGGGAGGGGACAGGCACACAGTGGGCACTCCTTATTATTATTTTTAGCGGTGCTTTTCTTAGGGCCCTGGAACAGAACCGGAAGGGAACATCAGTATAGGGTACCATTCCCGAAGGTCACTCACCCATATCAGTAAAAGAACGGATACCGGCTTTGGAGGTGGGGATGAACAATTTGTCCGGTCCTTGGAGGATGCAGAGTCCTCTGTCCTCTTACGACCCGTGGAACTCCTGGTGTCACTCGAGTCCTTACGTCCAGTATCTCTGGACGGAGAGGTGTCCCGGGCAGGAGAGTCGCGGGGACTTCCCATCCTTGTAGAAGTGGCCTGTTTCTACCACTGAAGCTCAAAATATAAAGGAAGTCCGCTCTTAATTCTCACCACTCCTGCAGCTCTGTAACGCTGAGGCAATGAGTGCCGACGCAGCAAGTCCCGGACACGCCGCCCCCCCGCGCGCGTACACGTTACCGCACGCACGTGGTGCAGGGGAAGCGCCAGACTCGCTGCACGCAGCAACTCACCGGCCCTTGATTACTCCAGACACGTCATCAGGAGGAGTCCACGTCCCAGCCATCCGTTCTCCCGGAAGTGTCCTCACTTCCGGGACCCTGCAGGAAGTCGCGTGTGAGCTGCGTGGCAGTATCCGGACACGCCCCCCCCGGCACACGCTCCACAATCCCGAAGGAGCTGGAATCATGCAGCACAGGGAGAGCACCGTTCCACAAACAGCCTACTTACCGGCGCGATCCTGCAGGCGCCATTTCCCCGGAGGATCAGGCCAAAGCCGAGGGAAAGAGGACGGGATGCACCGGAGGATGGAGTCCACGAGGGGAGCTCCACCGACCGTGCTTCTGGAATCCTGAGCTCCGCCGTTCCCTTAGACACCGCACGGACTCCTAGACCCAGGTATGGTAGGTTCCGATCCTTCCAGGACAGGAAACCAACTGAGGAGGGAGGGGGACCGCCCCTTTTTATCTGTAGGTTTCCTGTCCTGAAGGGGGCGGATCCCTCTCTCGTGGGTGCTGTCGTGGCGAAAGGAAAAGTGAATTACAAAGTTGTAGTGCATCATCAATTCAATACGAATCGACACCTTACATACAGAACAGCTATGATTAGAACGTATAAAACGGGGCATTACCCTATTATGCAAATAAGTGTGCAACGTCATACCTGACGAAATACTGTAGACTGCTAATAGTACATACTGTACAGTAAATGGGATTGTTCAAAGAGTTGCCCAACAGACCTCTGTCACGCTGTTCTCTCCAGTGTTTAAACACGGATAAGTTGCGCTGGAGTGGCAGCCCATAGCCGTCCGCGTAATCTGCGCTGAGATTCAAAAATACCGCCGAGCGCTATGTCATTTTCTTAGATTGCTTATTTGTATACAACTATATACTATTGTGTACTAATATATATATATATATATATATATATATATATATATATATATATATATATATATATATATATATATATATATATATATATATATATATATATATATATATATATATATATATATATATATATATATATATATATATTAGTTAACAACCTCATGTCCTATATAGTAGCAATAAAGCACTCCATATAACATAATCAGATACAACCATGGACATCAATGGATGCCCATATTGAAGGAGTGACACAAAGAGACAGTAAAAAAACACCTTTATTAATATTCTTTAAATATTTAAAAACAAGCAAAAGGCACCAAATACAAAGAGGAACACGAACAGGAAAAATAGAATAAGACTATTCTTTGCAGGTTAAAGAGTATACACCTGTGCCAACAGAATTTTAGATTATATAAAGGAAAACCGAGTGCGTTGCTGCAACCCATAGACAGGTACTGCACATTAGTTATAATAAATAATTAATTTGCTATATAAGTGGATCACCACTAAAAAAGCAGTACATGTGTGTAAACAATCGCCATGTGCAGAACTTAGACAGAGCGCAACAACAACATGTTCCATAGACATCTCTTGATGAGCATTTGTAGATACAACTGGTTTTTAACAGGTGATAGTGGTGGGTGGTTTCATTTTAATTGTGTGTTTTTTTAGTCCATTAGGTCACCAACGTCTGGTTGTTGTCTATTTGGGAGCATTACCTTTCCATCTAGGAGTTCATCCTTTTATGGCATCCACTTAAAGACAAGAAGAGGATCCTATTCCTATAAAATAGTATCGATCTATGATCTATTTATGTAATGGGTGTGATTTGTTGATATAGTGAACTGGTGAATGTGCCACAACTTAATGGGGGTTATTGTATATTGTTTATGGTATGTATACTGTCTATAAGATTAACACATGGTTACTATTTATCTTATCTTATTAACATGGGGTTTGTTATTATCCTATAGTTATTACTCAGTCACTATATGAATCAAGCAAAAAATTTCATTCAACTTCACAATTGTGTCCCACTTGTTGTTGATTCTTCACCATAACATTAACATTTTTATCTTTTTGTTTAAAGCCTGAAATGTGGGAGAAGGTTGAAAAATTCAAGGGATCTGAATATGTTCGCAAGGCACTGTATATCCTGGTATATATGGTCCCTTCCTGGTATATATGGTTCCATCCTGGAATATGTCCCAATCCTGTTGTGTGACCCCGATCATGGATATAGCCTGGTATATATGTACCCACCCTGGTATATGTCCCCATTATGGCCCCATCCTGGTGTATGACCCCGATCATGGATATAGCCTGGTATATATAGCCCCACCCTGGTATAGATGTCCTCATCATTGCCTATCCTGGTATGTATCATCGCCCATCTTAGTATACATGGCCCCATCATGGCCCTATCCTGGTATATAGCCCTCCATCCTGGTATACAGCCCCTCATCCAGGCACATAGCCCCCACCCTGGTATATAGCCCCTCATCCTGCTATATAGCCTCCATTGTGGTATATAGCCACATATCCTGGTATATAGCCCCCTCATCCTGGTGTATAGCCCCCATCATGCTATATAGCCCACTCATCCTGGTATATAGCCCCCTACCGCGCCGCACACAGTAAAATAAACGATTTTACTATGTGTTGACTTTCATAATGAGGCATATGGAATTTTGTATAGATAAATAGGATGGATGTATAAATAGATGGATGTACAGACAGACAGTATACACACAGACAGTAAACACAGACAGATAGTATAGACAGACAGTATACACAGACAGAGAGGATAGACAGACAGTATACACAGACAGCTAGATATTGCACACTATTGTCATGATTGACTCCTGGGTCAGCTGGAGCTGAGCCTTTTTTTTAGTTTCACTTCTGATGCAGGTCACGTTAGGGGTTAATCCTTTCTGCCTCGTTCTGGAGGTCAGGCTGCTTTATTAGGGCACTGTTTCTCTTGGACTTCGCCAGTGATATTTCTGGCTCTGCTGTGTTCTGCTCTTGAGTGACCTGTTGTTTGCCCTGCCCCCTCCTGACCTCCGTGTTCACCTGACCTGTTAACCTCCTCTGTTGTCTGTTTCCATCAGTGTCTCTCCCGCTGTCTCCCTGTTCGTTCCTTATCTGTTTACCTTTATTCTGTCTTGTCTTCCCACTCCCCCTCGCTTCCAGGCTCTGATTTCCCGGCTCCTGACTATTTGCTTCCCTCTGACTACGTTTAGACTTTGCCCTTGTGTACTTACAAGACCTCATGTTGTGACACGGCTTTCTGACGATTCTACTGCCATCTGGTGGGCTTGACTAGTATTACCTCTGCTAGGGAATTCCCTTCTCATACGTTTCCTGCACTTTTACGCCCCCTAGTGGTTTACCAGCTAACTACCTTCTCATATAGTTTCAGGAATCCTCTCAGTCCCACATTACTGCGCTGTACTGCTATTGTACATCTTAGAGTACAGCGTGACAACTATACAGGACAAACATATCTTATACATAACACATAAATACAGCACATAATACATGATTCACATTATACTCACCTCCTTCTTGGCCTCCTGGAGTTCAGAGGGTCTTTAGAAACAGTTTCTCCAGCCGCAGCAGTGCAGGTGCCCCTCTGTTACGAGGGGGACCCGGGGAAGCGTGCCAAGATGGGAAATGGACAACTTCCGCCGGTCAAGGTCCACTGTGCGGTGTAAGGGACCGCTGCTATGGTCAGGAAAGAGTGAGCGGGTTGCTACTAGTGATCATCTGGAATGTCACAGACGATCTATGTACACCGGTCCGCCCTAACCCGTGAGGGTTGTATGGCTCGGGGCTTCTCGATCGGTGTACCTGTTGCACGGCGACGCACAGAGGTGCCTACGCACGTGTGCCAGCGGGAGTCACAGGATATGGCACGAGGGTAGCACAGAGGTGCCCACGCACGTGTGCTTTCAATAACCTGGTGAGTCCGGTGGAGACTCGAGGAGCTCACCTGGGACAGGAACACGGCCTGTTGAAGGAGATACTGCCGGAGCAGCAAGGCAGGAACACGGCCTGCAAACCAGGTGCTGCCTGAGCAGCAAGGGCAAAGCCCACAAAAGACAATAATGCCTGAGCAGTGGCGTGGCAGCACGCTGCCAGACATCCAAACATAGAAGGACGGTCACGCGCCGCAATGATGGCAGGGGGAGCTTTTAAGGAGGTGTAGCTCCACCCAAGGGCGGGCGTGAGATGGAGGTGACCCAATCAGGATTCGTGACGTCTTGGCCCGGCCAGTAAAGATTCAGCACACCACCAGCCTCGTTATCGGGCCGTGTGATATCAGTGAGCGAATCAGAAGATGTCACGTGGGGCACATACTCATCTTCCTGCCTCTGGGTCATAAAGGCGGGATCCTCGGTTTCACAATGTGCAGAGATAAGGGAAGTCTTGCTGCTTCCCTGAGCATCCATCCTTTGCACACTGCGCAACCTCCCCGACCCTCTGTGATGCTGAGCAGGAGGGCTCGTGGCAGACAAGGGATGGGAGACCACTCCATTCCTTGCAAGGGGAGAACCACTAGGTGTCACCCTTCTGCTGCGTCTCCAAGGAGGCAACTCCAGCAGACTGCGCAGTCTCCCAGACCTTTGGTGCTGCTGAGTAGGAGGGCTCGCGGCAGACAAGGAATGGGGGACCACCTCATTCCTTGCAACAGGAGAGCCACGAGGTATAACACCCCTCCCCCCTCTCTCTGTGGTGAAGAAGGGAGCAGACAGGACAAAGGACACACAGGACAGCAGGGCGCCCTGTGCTGGAGCCTGTGCACCGCAGGAGCAGAAAATGACAGTGAACTGCTGCTCACTGCGGCGCCCCATCTCCTGTCTGCTGGAAGGGGTCCTGTGTGACTCGTGGCCATTGTACTCACCTACCCTGCGCTCCTTCGATGTCCTCTTGCGACGCTGGGAACTGACCAGTGTGTAAGCGGCACAGCGCATGATGTCAGTGTCACACGCAGCCACTTACGGCAGCGTCAGCTATCAGCATATTCTCTGCTCCCCATGCCCAGGATCGTGGGTGTGGGGAGAAATATTCATGGCCTTAATCAGCGGCCGGTACATCGCAGTACAGGGACCCGACGGATCTCTGGGCTGCGATGTATTTCAGCTGGATGCGCAGCCTCCGACACATCTATCTGAATCAGGGGCCGGCCCGCTGCACCCCCGGGCCCGGTCGCAGTGGCGACCTCTGCGACCACGGTAGTTACGCCCCTGACAGGGGCTAACCAAGGACCTTGGGTGGGCCCAATGGGGGAAACCCTGCTGTCCCACCAGGCCATTCCGACTTCCGACCCTGTTTAGGCAGGAGCTGCAGTGCTGGACTGGGGGTGGGGCCCACCTGAGGATTCTCCAGTGTCCCAGTGCGCCAGTCCAACTCTGGATACAATGTGGAACTTCAGTTCTTCTCCAGAGAGGAATGCAAATAAGAAAGCCGCGGAGACACCATCGCGTGTTTCTCAACGCAGTGATTCTAGAGCATTGCCCCCTGGGAAGTATGCAAATAAGAAAGCCGCGGAGACACCATCGCGTGTTTCTCAACGCTGACAGGAAACTAGCCAGGTCTTTCACCGGGAAGGAACAACCACGGGAAGGGCAGTCTCCAGTCAAGGAGACCACCTATACCAAACATGGTATCCATCCACAGACAGCCGTTTCGGGGTATTTGCCCCTCATCAGAGTGGAGTAGGAATCTGGCTAGTGGGGGCAATGCCTAGTAAAAGACTACTTAAGCAAGCATTGTTGACCTTGACTGGAGACTGCCCTTCCCGTGGTTGTTCCTTCCCGGTGAAAGACCTGGCTAGTTTCCTGTCAGCGTTGAGAAACACGTGATGGTGTCTCCGCGGCTTTCTTATTTGCATACTTCCCAGGGGGCAATGCTCTAGAATCACTGCGTTGAGAAACACGTGATGGTGTCTCCGCAGTGGATATGTTGATCTCCCTAAGGTCAACAATGCTTGCTTAAGTAGTCTTTTACTAGGCATTGCCCCCACTAGCCAGATTCCTACTCCACACTGATGAGGGGCAAATACCCCGAAACGGCTGTCTGTGGGTGGATACCATGTTCGGTATAGGTGGTCTCCTTGACTGGAGACTGCCCTTCCCGTGGTTGTTCCTTCCCGGTGAAAGACCTGGCTAGTTTCCTGTCAGCGTTGAGAAACACGTGATGGTGTCTCCGCGGCTTTCTTATTTGCATACTTCCCAGGGGGCAATGCTCTAGAATCACTGCGTTGAGAAACACGTGATGGTGTCTCCGCAGTGGATATGTTGATCTCCCTAAGGTCAACAATGCTTGCTTAAGTAGTCTTTTACTAGGCATTGCCCCCACTAGCCAGATTCCTACTCCACACTGATGAGGGGCAAATACCCCGAAACGGCTGTCTGTGGATGGATACCATGTTTGGTATAGGTGGTCTCCTTGACTGGAGACTGCCCTTCCCGTGGTTGTTCCTTCCCGGTGAAAGACCTGGATAGTTTCCTGTCAGCGTTGAGAAACACGTGATGGTGTCTCCGTGGCTTTCTTATTTGCATACTTCCCAGGGGGCAATGCTCTAGAATCACTGCGTTGAGAAACACGTGATGGTGTCTCCGCAGTGGATATGTTGATCTCCCTAAGGTCAACAATGCTTGCTTAAGTAGTCTTTTACTAGGCATTGCCCCCACTAGCCAGATTCCTACTCCACACTGATGAGGGGCAAATACCCCGAAACGGCTGTCTGTGGATGGATACCATGTTTGGTATAGGTGGTCTCCTTGACTGGAGACTGCCCTTCCCGTGGTTGTTCCTTCCCGGTGAAAGACCTGGCTAGTTTCCTGTCAGCGTTGAGAAACACGTGATGGTGTCTCCGCGGCTTTCTTATTTGCATACTTCCCAGGGGGCAATGCTCTAGAATCACTGCGTTGAGAAACACGTGATGGTGTCTCCGCAGTGGATATGTTGATCTCCCTAAGGTCAACAATGCTTGCTTAAGTACTTCTCCAGAGAGGGACTCCACCATGCTGGAAAGATCACCACTGTTTTCTCCAAAGAAAGCTCCTTCTCAAGTCAGCGTAGAATGAACTATAGCCGGCATAGGGAGGATTGGATATTTATATACTGTAGAAGGGAATGGCTGCAGGATAGAACTGAACCTTAACCCCTTCAGTACCAGATGGAATTAAATAAGCTCCAACTCATGGTAAACAAACAGCAGATACAAAAGCGGATCTGCGTTCAACTAAACGCTGTGACCTTGTGATCCCAAATCCCATGAGGTCACAACAGGCCGTGACACATGCTTGACAAAATTGTTCTCATTTTTCAGCACTATGTAGAAACAGGGTATCTTGCTCCTGCATGTACCATTCCCCTCTTTAACTCCTAACCCAGCTGCTCCCTCCCCCCATCACCCCCCCACCAAGGGACCATTGGAGTGACAACTTATGCAGAGAAAATAGACTTCTTGTTACATAGAGCTTAGAAGGATTCACCAGGAGAATCACATTACCAGGTGAGCTTTACCCTATAGTGAACGTAGTCAATAAAAAAAACCCCTAAAAACAATTGCAGAGTTGGACTTTTTTTGTTATTTTGCCACACTTGGAATTTTTCCCTACTCTCCAGTACATTTCGTCCTGATAAAATCAATGGTGTCATTTAGGCCTAAAACACACTTCCGCAAAAAAAAGTCCGTGTGACACGGTCCGTTTTTCGGGTCCGTGTTCCGTTTTTTTGGGGCGTTTCTCCGGTACGTATGGCATCCGTGTGATGGCAGATGCGAGCCGTGTGTACGTGTAAGATGTCCGTGTTTGTGTGTAAAATACCCGTGTATGTGTACGTGGAATGTCCGTGTGGAATGTCCGTTTGTGTGTTGCACAATGTCGTTGATACATGTCGGCTGACAGCAGACAGAGTTGCGCGATGAGAATGAACTCGGGTGAACTTCACCCGACTTCATTGTCATGCCGCGGCTCTGTTTGTGTGCCGCGTACTGATTAGCGGTCACCTGTGAAGGATTCACCAGTGACCGCTAATCCCCCGAGTGACTGAAGTGAGCAGCCCTCTCTCATACTTACCGCTCCCCGATCACCAGCGCGGTGAGGAACAGCTGTGCAGAGAATACGCGGCAACAATTACTTTGAATATGCCGGCCGCTCATTAATCAATCTCATATTCCCTGCTTTCCCCACCCACAGACGCCTGTGATTGGTTGCAGTCAGACACGCCCCCCACGCTGAGTGACAGGTGTCTCACTGCACCCAATCACAGCAGCCGGTGGGCGTGTCTATACTGTGCAGTTAAATAAATAAATAAATAATTTAAAAAAACGTCGTGCGGTCCCCCCCAATTTTAATACCAGCCAGATAAAGCCATACGGCTGAAGGCTGGTATTCTTAGGATGGGGAGCCCCACGTTATGGGGAGCCCCCCAGCCTAACAATATCAGTGTTACGGTTGCTGCGAGCACTGGAGACTATGTCCAGATTTCTTGCTACTGCACATGTGCGAGCGCTGGAGACTAAGTCCAGATTTCTTGCTACTGCACATGTGCGAGCGCTGGAGACTAAGTCCAGATTTCTTGCTACTGCACATGTGCGAGCGCCGGAGACTAAGTCCTATCTTGGAGCCATTGCACATGTGCGGGTGACATCATCGCTGACACGAGGTCACATGTCTCTGACACCTTCTATGCCGATTGGTAGCTGGTGATGTGCTTGTGACGCCTTGCTCGGTGATAGGCCAGCATGACGTCACTCCTGTTGTTCTGGCAGCGGATTGGCTCTGGTGTTCTCCATCTTGGATGAGGCACAGAGTCTATATAAGACCCTGACACACGCCGCATGGCGCTCAGTCCTCTTGGTTCATGCATAAGAGTAGACGCTCTGTGAGCGTTCCTCTAGGCATTCCTCTGTCTATGCTAGGTGAGCGCTACCGGCAGGGTAGCGTTCTTATGCCTTACAGCTTCGGCTGCTGTCCGTATCCTTACCTCTTAGGGGAGCGGACATAGGCAGGTGCCTGAGGCACATGGTCTGGCTGGGCCTTGTGGTTCGACTCGTAGGTGGACGTTGCCGCTAGGGTAACGTTCCTTATACTGCGTCTGGCAGTTGTTCGTATCCTCGCACACTAGGGGAGCGAACAGAGGTAGGAGCTTTGTGCGGCTTACGCTGCTGTTCGTCTCTTTTGCACCACTAGAAGAGCGGACCTAGGCAGGTGCCATATCTAGTGGTTCGTGTCCTCGCACACTAGTGGAGCGAACGCAGGTAGGAGCTTTGTGCGGCTTACGCTGCTGTTCATCTCTTTTGCACCACTAGAAGAGCGGACCTAGGTAGGTGCCATTTCGCACACATTGCCTTTGTCTCTGTGATTATTAACAGAGATCATTCCACACACCCCCCAAGTAAGGGAGGAATTGCTTTACTTACTTATTATATCCTTCTGTGAGTTAACAGAGGTATTGCTCTCTGCCATAGTCTGCAGCAGAGTCTTTGCACGGTGGACCCTGACTGTCTGATACTCCTTTAGGTTATTATCAGACAGCCCCCCGTAACAATCAGTCAGCAGCCGCCCAGAATTGCCGCATACATTATATGCGACAGTTCTGGGACTGTACCCGGCTCTTCCCAATTTGCCCTGGTGTGTTGGCAAATCGGGGTAATAAGGAGTTTTTGGCAGCCCATAGCTGCCAATAAGTCCTAGATTAATCATATCAGGCGTCTCCCCGAGATAGCTTCCATGATTAATCTGTAAATTACAGTAAATAAACACACACACCCGAACAATCCTTTATTAGAAAAAAAAACCACTAACAAATTGCCCTGTTCACCAATTTAATAAGACAGAAAAAGCCCTCCATGTCCGGCGTACTCCAGGATGGTCAAGCATCGCATCCAGCTCTGCTGCATGAAGGTGACCGGAGCTGCAGAAGACACCGCCGCTCCTGTCAGCTCCACGCAGCTAATGAAGGGAATAGCGCGATCAGCTGTATTTAGCGTTGGCCGCGAGTAACCTCAGTGACAGCTCAGCTAATCGCGCTATTCCCTTCATTAGCTGCGTGGAGCTGACAGGAGCGGCGGTGTCTTCTGCAGCTCCGGTCACCTTCATGCAGCAGAGCTGGATGCGACGCTGGACCATCTTGGAGTACGCCGGACATGGAGGGCTTTTTCGGGCTTATTAAATTGGTGAACAAGGCAATTTGTTAGTGTTTTTTTTTTTTCCTAATAAAGGATTGTTCGGGTGTGTGTGCTTATTTACTGTAATTTACAGATTAATCATGGAAGGTATCTCGGGGAGACGCCTGACATGATTAATCTAGGACTTATTGGCAGCTATGGGCTGCCAAAAACTCCTTATTACCCCGATTTGCCAACGCACCAGGGCAAATCGGGAAGAGCCGGGTACAGTCCCAGAACTGTTGCATCTAATGTATGCGGCAATTCTGGGTGGCTGCTGACTGATATTGTTAGGCTGGGGGGCTCCCCATAACGTGGGGCTCCCCATCCTGAGAATACCAGCCTTCAGCCGTATGGCTTTATCTGGCTGGTATTAAAATTGGGGGAGACTGCACGCCGTTTTTTTTAATTATTTATTTATTTATTTTACTGTACAGTATAGACACGCCCACCGGCTGTTGTGATTGGGTGGAGTGAGACACCTGTCACTCAGCGTGGGGGGCGTGTCTGACTGCAACCAATCACATGAATCTGTGGGTGGGGAAAGCAGGGAATACGAGATTGATTAATGAGCGGCCGGCATATTCAAAGTAATTGTTGCCGCGTATTCTCTGCACAGCTGTTCCTCGCCGCGCTGGTGATCGGGGAGCGTTATGAGCCGGGGGAAGAAAAAAAACGAGCGCCAATGTAAGTATGACTGAGAACAGCAGAAAAAAAGGTAAGTATACTGAATTTAATTTAAAAAAAAGAAAAGAAAAGATCGCTAGTGTAAAAACGCACACGCACGAAACTTGCTGAACACGGACATACTCCGTGTGCAGTACGTGCAGGCACGGACCCATAGACTAAAGCAGGTCCGTGCCTGCGTGCTGCCGGCCAAAAACGGACATGTCGTCCGTGTAGAAAAGCGCACACACGTACTTACCACACGGTCACACGTTCCGTGTGATTTTACGTGTGTGTGCCATCTAGCATTGAATAATATGGGTCTCCGTGTGTACGTGTCTCCGGTACGTGCAAATACGTACCGCACACGTACAAATTAAACGGATGTGTGTTGCGGGTCTTAAAAGTACAACTCATCCCACAAAATACAAGCCCTCATATGGCAAAATAAAACCTAGATTTCAATAAGACCAACATGTTAAAAGGCAAAAAATAAAAATTCTCACTATCCTGATAAAAATAGTAAATAACTTGGTAATATGCATATGCATTGATATAAATATAATATAATACATGGAGTAACCATTAAAGTTACAAACAAGTTATTCTACCTATAGCTAAACTTTCCATACCACTTCAAATAAATATACATGAGAAGGAAAAGCCTGAACTGGGCCAATAAGGATTTTTTTTTTTCTTAAGGATCCAAATTGAAATTTAGCAATGTATAATTAAGCAAGTAAACATTCTTAAAAACATTACAGTAACATCAACCTAAAACATACACCTCAAGAAGAGTGACAAGAACATTATATTAATCTTACAGATTTACCTATTAAGTGCCCAATATCATCAGAAACACATGCCTGACTCTATTAGGCTACTTTCACACATCCGTTTTTTGCCGTCAGGCACAATCCAGTGTGTGCATGATGCAACGGATCCGGCGCAAATTGTGTAAAACTGATACGGCGGATCCAGTAAAAAAACAGATCCGTTGTAGCAGTTTGTACCGAGAATCGAGCTGTGGCCCTGGGTAACCTGAGTGACATCACCGCTAACAGTGTGACTCACTTCAGTTGCTCTGTGGAGCTCACAGCGAGCGGCGGTGTTCTACGGCCGCTCCTGTCAGCTTCCGATGTAGCAGAGCTGAAAGCGTTGTGGGACCTCGTGTGGATTACGTCGGACCTGGAGGGGTATTTGGGGATTTTAATAAAGTGGTGAAAGAGGGTGTTTTTTTTTCTTTTATTTCAAATAAAGGATTTTTTGGTGTTTGTGTTTATTTACTTTCACTACAGATTAATCATGGAAGGTGTCTCATAGACGCCTGCCATGATTAACCTAGGACTTAGTGGCAGCTAAGGGCTGCCATTACCTCCTCATTACCCAGATTGCCACCGTACCAGGGCAATTCGGAATGAGCCAGGTAGAGTCCAGGGACTGTCGCATCTAATGAATGCGGCATTTCCGGGCGGCTGCTGGCTGATATTTTTAGGCTGGGGGGCTCCCCGTAACGTGGGGCTCCCCATCCTGAGAATACCAGCCCCCAGCCGTGTCACTTTACCTTGGCTGGTATCAAAATTGGGAGGACCGCACGTCGTTTTTTTAATATTATTTCTTTATTCATTTTACTGCAAGATTTAGACCCGCCTTTACTCTGCGGTCCAGCTCACCCCAAACCATCTCGATTGAGTTCAGGTCTAGTGACTGTGGAGACCAGGTAATTGGCGTAGCACCCCATCACTCTCCTTCTTAGTCAAATAGCCCTTACACAGCCTGGTGGTGTGTTTGGGGTCATTGTCCTGTTGAAAAATAAATGATGGTCCAACTAAACGCAAACCAGATGGAATAGCATGCCACTGCAAGATGTTGTGGTAGCCATGCTGGTTCAGTATGCCTTCAATTTTGAATAAATCCCCAACAGTGTCACCAACAAAGCACCCCCACACCATCACATCTCCTCCTCCATGCTTCACGGTGGGAACCAGGCATGTAGCGTCCATCCGTTTACCTTTTCTGTGTCACACAAAGACACAGTGGTTGGATCCAAAGATCTCAAATTTGGACTCCACAGACCAAAGCACAGATTTGCAATGGTCTAATGTCCATTCCTTGTGTTCTTTAGCCCAAACAAGTCTCTTCTGCTTGTTGCCTGTCCTTAGCAGTGGTTCCTTAGCAGTTATTTTACCATGAAGGCCTGCTGCACAAAGTCTTCTCTTAATAGTTGTTCTAGAGATTTGGCTGCTGCTAGAACTCTGTGTGGCATTGACCTGGTCTCTAATCTGAGCTGCTGTTAACCTGTGATTTTTGAGGCTGGTGACTTGGATAAACTTATCCTCCGCAGCAGAGGTGACTCTTGGTCTTCCTTTCCTGGGGCGGTCCTCATGTGAGCCAGTTTTTTTGTAGCATTTGATGGTTTTTGCCACTGCACTTGGGGACACTTTCAAACTTTTCCCAATTTTTCGGACTGACTGACCTTCATTTCTTAAAGTAATGATGGACAATCATTTTTCTTTACTTAGTATGTGTATTATGGCAAGAAAAAAGCAGTTAACAGTCTATTCAATAGAGCTATCAGCTGTGTATCCACCAGACGTCTGCACAATACAACTGATAGTCCCAACCCCATTTATAAGGCAAGAAATCCCACTTATTAAACCTGACAGGGCATACCTGTGAAGTGAAAACCATTTCTGGTGACTACCTCTTAAAGCTCATCAAGAGAATGCCAAGAGTGTGCAAAGCAGTAATCAAAGCAAAAGGTGGCTACTTTGAAGAATCTAGAATATAAGACATATTTTCAGTTGTTTTACACTTTTTTGTTAAGTATTTCATTCCACATTTGTTAATTCATAGTTTTGATGTCTTTAATGTGAATCTACAATTTTCAGAGTCATAAAAATAAAGAAAACTCTTTGAATGAGAAGGTGTGTCCAAACTTTTGGTCTGTACTTTATGTATATATATATGTGTGTGTGTGTGCATATGAGTCTGTGCATATGTGTGTGTGCATATGAGTGTGTATATGCATGTATGTGTATATCTATATATATACTGTATATATATATATATATATATATATATATATATATATATATATATATATATTATATATGAGTGTATGTGTATATATATATAATATATATGAGTGTGTGTATATATGAGTGTGTGTCTGTGTGTGTGTGTGTATATATGTGTATGCATTTGTGTTTATGTATTTTTGCTTGTCTGTGCATGTGCCTGTCTGTATTCTGTGTGCATGTATGTGCCTACGTTTGTGTGTCGACATACATATACACCGCATACACTCCACATACACACACCACATACAGTGTGTGCAGGCTTGTGCCTGTGTCTACATGTGTTTGTGTCTTTGCATGTGTTTGCCTTTCTGCATGTCTACATATGTTTGTCTGTATCCGTGTGCTTGCAAGTGACTGGCTACATTCTTGTGTGTGTGTGTGTGTGTGTGTGTGTGCATCTGTGTGTGTGCGTCTGTTTGCATGATTATGTATGTGTGTATGTCTGCGTTCATGTGCGTGTCTATGTGAATATGTGCATGTGTGTCTACATGCACCTGTCTGCATGTATGTAAATTTTTCTGCAGTGTGCATATCTGTGTGCCTGCCTATGTGTACGTGTGCCTGTTTGTGTGTGTCAGCATGTCTGTACATTTGTCTGTGTGTCTACATATATATGTGTATGTGCGCATTTCTGTGTCTGCATATGCGTGTTTGTGTGCATGCCTTTGTGTGTTTATGCGTGTGTGTTTACGTATGTATGAGTGTGTGTGTGCTTGTCTGCATGAGTGTTCATGTCTGTGTGCATTTGTATGCATGCGTCTGTGTTCCTGTCTGCATGCATTTGTCTGTCTTTGTATATCTGTTTGTCTATGTATGTAAGCGTGTGTGCATGTATGTGTGTCTACATACGTTTGAATGTCAGTGCATCTTCGTATGTGTGCGTGTGTGCATGTCTGCATGCATGTGTGTCAGTGTGTGCCTGTTTGCATATGTATGCATGTATGTAGGCCTACATCACATCTTTAAACATCGCCGTTATGCACCGCTCTCTGATGTCATTGCGTTGCCTCGGATGGGTGGGGTGGCCATTTGACCACATGGGATATGAAGCCACAGAGTGGGGGGGGGGAGCGCAGGGAGGTCAGAAGAATCTTTTTGTTCTTCCCTCTGAGAATGGACAGAGTAATAGATGTAAGAGCCCAGGATGGGGCAGTTTAGGGTCCTGGGATGGAGGAACATAGGGGCCCAGAATGGGGCAGTTTAGGGGCCTGGGATGGAGGAACATAGGGGCCCAGGATGGGGCAGTTTAGGGGCCTGGGACGGAGGAACATAGGGGCCCAGGATGGGGCAATTTAAGGGCTTGGGATGGAGGAGCATAGGGGTCCAGGATTGGAGACATTATTAAATACAGGGGGCCAGGATGGGGGACATAATTACTATATGGGGCCAGAGTGAAGAACATACATTATTGGTTTATGATGGCAAATAGTGGAGATAATTACTGTAGGGGCAAATTAGGGGACATTATTACTGATGAAATATAGTTTATTTTTTAGGATACTGTCTTCCATGGTGTGAACAAAAGTCTGATGTAGTGTAGAAATTGGGGAAACAGTGTGGAATGTGCCCTGGGAGTGATCAGCTATAGGTGACAGTGTGTTACTTTCTGCAGAGGCATGTTATGGCTGGAAGAAATGATGGCGGTCAGCACCAGATGGAGATGAAAAGCGAAGGTGAACAACGTCAGCTAGAGACGTCACTGTTAAGTCAGTGTATTACATGTACACACACACACACACACTATACACTATATACAGAACTCCTGTGTATAATGTCAGTGGTGATCACTGTATTACCTATATACAGATCTCCTGTCTATAAAGTCACCAGTGATCACTGTATTAGCTGTACACTATATACAGAATTCTTGTATATGTCACCGGTGATCACTGTATTACTTGTACACTATACACATACACTATATACAGAGCTTCTGTGTATAATGTCACTGGTGATCACTGTATTACCTGTACACTGACACTATACCGAGCTCCTGTGTATAATGGCACTGATGGTAATATTAGTGTTATTAGTATTGTGGTTTTTATTCATGATCATTATTGTAGTATTATTCAGTCAGTATGTGGTCTGGTCATGGCATGTTAGTATTTGACCCTTGTATGTGGTTGTATTTGGTCACTTTTATTGTGTTAATATGTGGTCTGGTCACGATATGGTGGTATTTCTCTTTTGTATGTGATATTATCTGGTCACCATGTGGTTTAGTCACAGTGTGGCAGTATTTTTCCCTTGCATGTGGTATTATTCGGTCACTATGTGGTCTGGTCATGGTGTTGAACTATTTCTTCTTTTGTATGTGGTTAAATTCGGTCACTATGTGGTGGTAATATGTTGTCTGGTCATAGTGTGGCGGTATTTCTCTTTTGTATGTGGTATTATTGGTCTTGGTATAGTGGATTGTGTTGTGTATGGAGGTTACTTTCTCTCTTAAATCAATATGAGAAAGATTCTTTATTTCCAATAGAGATTAAATACTTGAATTTTTAACCCCTCCCTGTCCTGTGATTACTACACTGTAGCACATATGCACTTACAGAGGTTGTCTGGTGAAAACAAGTAGACTCTTCTTCATTTTACTATATGGAGGACTATCTGAGGCCGATTATTCTCTTCTAAAGCCCCGTGCACATGTTGAGTATTTGGTCAGTATTTTACCTCAGTATTTGTAGCCAAAACCAGGAGTGGAACAATCAGAGGAAAAGTATAATAGAAACACAGGCACCACTTCTGTATTTATCACCCACTGCTGGATTTGGATACAAATACTGATGTAAGATACTGACTGTGTTTGGGGGCACTTTTCTTGGAATCATATTTTATGGCTGCAATAAAAGGGAAATCTAGGGGCTTCAATAAGAGGAAAATTACATGGTAAGGGCTGTATAGTTGTGAAATATGCTCTTCTGTGTCCCAGCTGAATATTTTTATTTATTATTATTAATTGGGTTTTTTTTGGGGGGGGGCCCAATTAGAAATTCTGCTATGGGGCCCCATGATTTCTATGTACGCCCCTGCCTGACAGGTTCCATTTAACCTTTCCTCGCATCTGCGCATTACAGTACTTTGATCGCTGCCCTCAGTCTATCACCAAATGTGATGCTGCACACCTTTCACACAGAGTATAATGGGTGGTTTTACTTGCTCACTTCCTGCGGTGCGAGGTAGCACAGGAAACACAGTCCATTAACAAGTCCAGCAGTTTATTAAATACCTCATAAACTGCACTTCAACAACATAACAAAGCCTCTTCTGGCTTAAAGGAAAACACACACATGGATACCAGTCCTTTTTCTTCAGAGAGGTTTCTTTGCCTCAATTATAAGTCTAACAACTCCTTTACCTCTCAGAGGTTGTTTCCTCAGGAACCCGGTTTCCCAGTCCGTATAAGTCGTGGTACTCCTGCTTAGGTTCGGATATCACTCAGCCGAAATATCCCAGTGGAGCTGTCTCACTCCACTTGCTCACTCCAGACAGAAGCGAACCTTCATTTCCCTCAGAAGGTTCCTCCCAGAGGTTTCAGACCTCTACACGTGGTCCAGGTCCGGACTTTCCAATACTCTCTTCACACAGAGGATTCTTCCCAGAGGTTTCATACACAGGAGCAGAAAATGACAGTGAACTGCTGCTCACTGCGGCGCCCCATCTCCTGTCTGCCGGAAGGGGTCCTGTGTGACTCGTGGCCATTGTACTCACCTACCCTGCGCTCCTCCGGCGTCCTCTTGCGACGCTGGGAACTGACCAGTGTGTAAGCGGCACAGCGCATGATGTCAGTGTCATGCGCAGCCACTTACGGCAGCGTCAGCTATCAGCATATTCTCTGATCCCCATGCCCAGGATCGTGGGCGTGGGGAGAAATATTCATGGCCTTAATCAGCGGCTGGTACATCGCAGTACAGGGACCCGACGGATCTCTGGGCTGCGATGTATTTCAGCTGGATGCGCAGCCTCCGACACATCTATCTGAATCAGGGGCCGGCCCGCTGCACCCCCGGGCCCGGTCGCAGTGGCGACCTCTGCGACCGCGGTAGTTACGCCCCTGACAGGGTCTAACCAAGGACCTTGGGTGGGCCCAATGGGGGAACCCCTGCTGTCCCACCAGGCCACTCCGACTTCCGACCCTGTTTAGGCAGGAGCTGCAGTGCTGGACTGGGGGCGGGGCCCACCTGAGGATTCTCCAGTGTCCCAGTGCGCCAGTCCAACTCTGGATACAATGTGGAACTTCAGTTCTTCTCCAGAGAGGGACTCCACCATGCTGGAAAGATCACCATTGTTTTCTCCAAAGACAGCTTCTTCTCAGGTCAGCGTAGAATGAACTATAGCCGGCATAGGGAGGATTGGATATTTATATACTGTAGAAGGGAATGGCTGCAGCTGAGATTATAATCACCTGCTTAATCACAGCAGGATAGAACTGAACCTTAACCCCTTCAGTACCAGATGGAATTAAATAAGCTCCAACTCATGGTAAACAAACAGCAGATACAAAAGCGGACGGATCTGCGTTCAACTAAATGCTGTGACCTTGTGATCCCAACAACAGGCTGTGACACACGCTTGACAAAATTGTTCTCATTTTCAGCACTATGTAGAAACAAGGTATCTTGCTCCTGCATGTACCATTCCCCTCTTTAACTGCTAACCCAGCTGCTCCCTCCCCCATCACCCCCCCCACCAAGGGACCATTGGAGTGACAACTGATGCAGAGAAAGTAGACTTCTTGTTACATAGAGCTTAGTAGGATTCACCAGGAGAATCACATTACCAGGTGAGCTTTACCCTATAGTGAACGTAGTCAATAAAAAAAACCCTAAAAACAATTGCAGAGTTGGACTTTTTTTGTTATTTTGCCACACTTGGAATTTTTTCCTACTTTCCAGTACATTTCGTCCTGATAAAATGAATGGTGTCATTTAAAAGTACAACTCATCCCACAAAATACAAGCCCTCATATGGCAAAATAAAACCTAGATTTCAATAAGACCAACATGTTAAAAGGCAAAAAATAAAAATTCTCACTATCCTGATAAAAATAGTAAATAACTTGGTAATATGCATATGCATTGATATATTGATATACTTATCTGTGATGACACAGAGGACATTAGTAGATACATTTGTTTCTGAGGTCATATGTGTAGTAGACGTCCATCTCAGTCATTCACATTGAAGGCATCAAAACTATGAATTAAAACATGTGGAATGAAATACTTACAAAAGTGTGAAACAACTGAAAATATTTCTTATATTCTAGATTCTTCAAAGTAGCCACCTTTTGCTTTGATTACTGCTTTGCACACTCTTGGCATTCTCTTGATGAGCTTCAAGATGTAGTCACCGGAAATGGCCTTCCAACAGTCTTGAAGGAGTTCCCAGAGATGCTTAGCACTTGTTGGCCCTTTTGCCTTCACTCTGCGGTCCAGCTCACCCCAAACCATCTCGATTGGGTTCAGGTCTAATGACTGTGGAGACCAGGTCATTGGCGTAGCACCCCATCACTCTCCTTCTTAGTCAAATAGCCCTTACACAGCATGGTGGTGTGTTTGGGGTCATTGTCCTGCTAAAAAATAAATCATGGTCCAACTAAACGCAAACCAGATGGAATAGCATGCCACTGCAAGATGTTGTGGTAGCCATACTGGTTCAGTATGCCTTTAATTTTGAATAAATCCCCAACAGTGTCACCAACAAAGCACCCCCACACCATCACACCTCCTCCTCCATGCTTCACGGTGGGAACCAGGCATGTAGCGTCCATCCGTTTACCTTTTCTGTGTCACACAAAGACACAGTGGTTGGATCCAAAGATCTCAAATTTGGACTCCACAGACAAAAGCACAGATTTTCAATGGTCTAATGTCCATTCCTTGTGTTCTTTAGCCCAAACAAGTCTCTTCTGCTTGTTGCCTGTCCTTAGCAGTGGTTCCTTAGCAGCTATTTTACCATGAAGGCCTGCTGCATAGAGTCTTCTCTTAACAGTTGTTCTAGAGATTTGGCTGCTGCTAGAACTCTGTGTGGCATTGACCTGGTCTCTAATCTGAGCTGCTGTTAACCTGTGATTTCTGAGGCTGGTGACTCGGATAAACTTATCCTCCGCAGCAGAGGTGACTCTTGGTCTTCCTTTCCTGGGGTGGTCCTCATGTGAGCCAATTTTTTGTAGCATTTGATGGACTACCTGCAGGACACCAAGATTAAAGGCTGCTTTACACCAGAAGATCTATCGTGCGATAGATCGTCGGGGTCACGGTTTTGTGACGCACATCCGGCATCGCTTGCGATGCCGGCCTGTGTGACACCTCCTAGCGACGCAGTATCGCTCACAAATCGTGAGTCGTGTACTGGTCGCTAGGTTTCATAACCTCTCCCTCCCACTCCAGGAAGTGGACGTTCGCCGCCCACAGGAGGTCGGACGGGAGGTAAGTACGTGTGACGGGGGTGTTACCGACTTTGTGCGCCACGGGCAGCGATTTGCCCGTGACGCAAAAAGGACGGGGGTGGGTACGATCGATTGTGAAATTGCACAATCGGTCGTACCGTGTAAAGCAGCCTTAAGGAAAACAGAGCAGTGTATATGGGCTTCATTAGGAGTGAAAGGCAACAACTTCAATAGGTATGCACAAATAAGAAACAGAAGTCTTTAAATTTGCCTAAGTATTTGTATATCCAGGGCCGTATTTACCATTAGGCACCCGTGGTCCCGTGCCTGGGGTGCCACGTTGCGCGGGGGCGGCACTTTCTGGCTGCAAAAAAAAAAAAATTTTTTTTACATCTTCTCCCCCTCTGGACAGTCTATTAAATCCGCTGTGTTTTCGGAGGGGGAGGGGAAGGGGGCCGGGGGGCAGGGGGCGGAGGGTGAGAGACGCACTTCCATTTATCTGTATCTGCGTCCTTAAGACGCGAATACAGATAAACTGTGAGCGCCGCCGGGCACAGAGAACTGATTGACCCTGGAAGTGCCTGCACTTCCGGGGTCAGAGGCGTGCCAATACAGCTCCGTGCTGTGGCATCCAATGCTGCAGATGCCGCGGAGGACAGAACACTCACCGGAGCCAGCAGCATCAGGAGGATGACAGACACCGTAGGAGGTGCGGCAGCAGCAAGAGGAGGCGGGAGGCACAAGAGAAGGTAACCGCTGGCAAAGTTCCAGTGCTGTGAAGTGAGGATTCTGGGGGAGGGGCAGGCAGGCTACAATGTGAGTATAGTGGACGAAGGACAGGCAGAGGCAGAGGTTGCAATGTGAGTATAGTGGACGAGGGACAAGCAGAGGCAGAGACTGCAATGTGAGGATAGTGGGCGAGGGACAGGCAGAGGCTGCAATGTGAGGATAGTGGCCGAGGGACAGGCAGAGGCTGCAATATGAGGGTAGTGGACGAGGGGCAGGCAGAGGCTGAGACTGGGGGGAGGCTGGAGGGAGGCAGAGGCTGAGACTGGGGGGAGGCTGGAGGGAGGCAGAGGCTGAGACTGGGGGGAGGCTGGAGGGAGGCAGAGGCTGAGACTGGGGGGAGGCTGGAGGGAGGCAGAGGCTGAGACTGGGGGGAGGCTGGAGGGAGGCAGAGGCTGAGACTGGGGGGAGGCTGGAGGGAGGCAGAGGCTGAGACTTAGGGAGGTTGAGGGAGGCAGAGGCTGAGACTGGGGGAAGGCTGGAAGGAGGCAGAGGCTGAGACTGGCGGGAGGCTGGAGGGAGGCAGAGGCTGAGACTGGGGGGAGGCTGGAGGGAGGCAGAGGCCTGAGACTGGGGGGAGGCTGGAGGGAGGCAGAGGCTGAGACTGGGGGGAGGCTGGAGGGAGGCAGAGGCTGAGACTGGGGGGAGGCTGGAGGAGGCAGAGGCTGAGACTGGGGGAGGCTGGAGGGAGGCAGAGGCTGAGACTGGGGGGAGGCTGGAGGGAGGCAGAGGCTGAGACTGGGGGGAGGCTGGAGGGAGGCAGAGGCTGAGACTGGGGGAGGATGGAGGGAGGCAGAGGCTGAGACTGGGGGGAGGCTGGAGGGAGGCAGAGGCTGAGACTGGGGGAGGCTGGATGGAGGCAGAGGCTGAGACTGGGGGAGGCTGGAGGGAGGCAGAGGCTGAGACTGGGGGAGGCAGAGGCTGAGACTGGGGGGAGGCTGGAAGGAGGCAGAGGCTGAGACTGGGGGGAGGCTGGAGGGAGGCAGAGGCTGAGACTGGGGGAGGCTGGAGGGAGGCAGAGGCTGAGACTGGGGGGAGGCTGGAGGGAGGCAGAGGCTGAGACTGGGGGGAGGCTGGAGGGAGGCAGAGGCTGAGACTGGGGGGAGGCTGGAGGGAGGCAGAGGCTGAGACTGGGGGAGGCTGGAGGGAGGCAGAGGCTGAGACTGGGGGGAGGCTGGAGGGAGGGCAGAGGCTGAGACTGGGGGGAGGCTGGAGGGAGGCAGAGGCTGAGACTGGGGGAGGATGGAGGGAGGCAGAGGCTGAGACTGGGGGGAGGCTGGAGGGAGGCAGAGGCTGAGACTGGGGGAGGCTGGAGGGAGGCAGAGGCTGAGACTGGGGGGAGGCTGGAGGGAGGCAGAGGCTGAGACTGGGGGGGAGGCAGAGGCTGAGACTGGGGGGGGGGCTGGAGGAGGCAGAGGCTGAGACTGGGGGGAGGCTGGGGGGAGGCAGAGGCTGAGACTGGGGGGAGGCAGAGGCTGATGCTGGCGGAGGCTGGGGGGAGGCAGAGGCTGATGCTGGCGGAGGCTGGGGGGGAGGCAGAGGCTGATGCTGGCGGAGGCTTGGGGGGAGGCAGAGGCTGAGACTGGGGGGAGGCAGAGGCTGATGCTGGCGGAGGCTGGGGGAGGCAGAGGCTGATGCTGGCAAAGGCTGGGGGGAGAGAGGCTGATGCTGGCGCAGGCTGGGGGGAGGCAGAGGCTGATGCTGGAGGAGGCTGGGGGGAGAGAGGCTGATGCTAGCGGAGGCTGGGGGGAGAGAGGCTGATGCTGGCGGAGGCTGGGGGGAGAGAGGCTGATGCTGGCGGAGGCTGGGGAGAGAGGGGCTGATGCTGGGGGAGGCTGGCTGGAGAGAGGGTGGTGCTGGAGGAGGCTGGGTGGAGAGAGAGAGGCTGATACTTGCGGAGGATGGGGGGGTGAGGCTGATGCTGGCGGAGACTGGGGAGTGAGGCTGATGCTGGCGGAGACTGGGGAGTGAGGCAGCATGCATGGGACACTGAGGAGGGGGCAGCATGCATGGGACACTGTGAGGAGGGGGCAGCATGCATGGGACACTGTGAGGAGGGGGCAGCATGCATGGGACACTGTGAGGAGGGGGCAGCATGCATTGGACACTGTGAGGAGGGAGCAGCATGCATGGGACACTGTGAGGAGGGGGCAGCATGCATGGAACACTGTGAGGAGGGGGCAGCATGCATGGGACACTGTGAGGAGGGGGCAGCATGCATGGGACATTGTGAGGATGGGGCAGCATGCATGGGACATTGTGAGGAGGGGCAGCATGCATGGGACATTGTGAGGAGGGGGCAGCATGCATGGGACACTGTGAGGAGGGGGCAGCATGCATGGGACATTGTGAGGAGGGGGCAGCATGCATGGGACATTGTGAGGAGGGGGCAGCATGCATGGGACACTGTGAGGAGGGGGCAGCATGCATGGGACACTGTGAGGAGGGGGCAGCATGCATGGGACACTGTGAGGAGGGGGCAGCATGCATGGGACACTGTGAGGAGGGGGCAGCATGCATGGGACATTGTGAGGATGGGGCAGCATGCATGGGACATTGTGAGGAGGGGGCAGCATGCATGGGACATTGTGAGGAGGGGGCAGCATGCATGGGACACTGTGAGGAGGGGGCAGCATGCATGGGACACTGTGAGGAGGGGGCAGCATGCATGGGACACTGTGAGGAGGGGGCAGCATGCATGGGACACTGTGAGGAGGGGGCAGCATGCATGGGACATTGTGAGGATGGGGCAGCATGCATGGGACATTGTGAGGAGGGGCAGCATGCATGGGACATTGTGAGGAGGGGGCAGCATGCATGGGACACTGTGAGGAGGGGGCAGCATGCATGGGACATTGTGAGGAGGGGGCAGCATGCATGGGACATTGTGAGGAGGGGGCAGCATGCATGGGACACTGTGAGGAGGGGGCAGCATGCATGGGACACTGTGAGGAGGGGGCAGCATGCATGGGACACTGTGAGGAGGGGGCAGCATGCATGGGACACTGTGAGGAGGGGGCAGCATGCATGGGACATTGTGAGGATGGGGCAGCATGCATGGGACATTGTGAGGAGGGGGCAGCATGCATGGGACATTGTGAGGAGGGGGCAGCATGCATGGGACACTGTGAGGAGGGGGCAGCATGCATGGGACACTGTGAGGAGGGGGCAGCATGCATGGGACACTGTGAGGAGGGGGCAGCATGCATGGGACACTGTGAGGAGGGGGCAGCATGCATGGGACATTGTGAGGATGGGGCAGCATGCATGGGACATTGTGAGGAGGGGCAGCATGCATGGGACATTGTGAGGAGGGGGCAGCATGCATGGGACACTGTGAGGAGGGGGCAGCATGCATGGGACATTGTGAGGAGGGGGCAGCATGCATGGGACATTGTGAGGAGGGGGCAGCATGCATGGGACACTGTGAGGAGGGGGCAGCATTCATGGGACACTGTGAGGAGGGGGAAGCATGCATGGGACACTGTGAGGAGGGGGCAGCATGCATGGGACATTGTGAGGAGGGGGCAGCATGCATGGGACACTGAGGAGGGGGCAGCATGCATGGGACATTGTGAGGAGGGAGCAGCAGGCATGGGACACTGTGAGGAGGGGGCAGCATGCATGGGATATTGTGAGGAGGGGGAAGCATGCATGGGACATTGTGAGGAGGGGGCAGCATGATGTGAGGACAATGTGCAGATCATATTTCGAGGAAGGTGTGGTGGATATAATTTATAAGGGAGGGTAGTGTGTAGTTTATTAGGGGCAGTGTCACAGCCACAGTATATAAGTGGGGACGGTGTGGTGGGAATATTTTATACTCATGCTATGTTTTGATGTGCCTGTGGTGATCCCCAATGGGGGGGGTTAGTGCCCTTCGTTTCTCATTGATACTTTTTAAAGTGTTTTACAGAGTAGATCTGCCTTAAACAGATGTCGTGTACGAAAACTCAGTTTTACGTTGTCACTAAGGGGCGCGACCACTTAAAGTGCCTAGGGCAGCATGAAGGCAAAATACAGCCCTGTGTATATCCCATGGTCAATAATTAGCTATAGTGCACATAAAAAGTTTTATTAGACACGATGCGCCCCCACATCATGCTTCATCCCCCCCATCCTCCATGTTGTGCCCCATATCATGTTCCATCACCCCATCCTCCATGTTGTGCCCCCACATCATGCTTCATCCCCCCATCCTCCATGTTGCGCCCCCACATCATGCTTCATCCCCCCATCCTCCATGTTGTGCCCCCATAACATTTTCCATCCCCCTCATCCTCCATGTTGCGCCCCCACATCATGCTTCATCCCCCCATCCTCCATGTTGTGCCCCCATATCATGCTTCATCCCCCATCCTCCATGTTGAGCCCCCACATCATGCTTCATCCCCCATCCTCCATGTTGTCTTTGGAGACGCAGGACAATGTGTTGCTAAGAGCGATGACATTTTACTTTTACTGCCAAAATGCCAATTAATCTGCAGACACATTTATATAGGGGACGTCGCTCTGGCATGTACAGTTTTAACTTAATATTTTATTATATATATGCAGACTGTTCTGTGCACCCTGTTGCGGCCGGTGTCTTGGTGCAGATGTGCACCCTCCTATTTGCATATTAAAGACAGTCCCTCATCCTTAGTCAGTGCTGTCTAAAATCACTTAGCATTTCTGCATGTGTCCTGACACTGGAGGAGCAGAGTAGCACTCAAAGTGTCAGTGTGGGTGTGCACGCAATGTGACTGCAGTGCCAGTGTGGGTGCACACAATGTGACTGCAGTGCCAGTGTGGGTGCACGCAATGTGACTGCAGTGCCAGTGTGGGTGCACGCAATGTGACTGCAGTGTCAGTGTGGGTGCACGCAATGTGACTGCAGTGCCAGTGTGGGTGCACGCAATGTGACTGCAGTGTCAGTGTGGGTGTATGCAATATGACTGCAGTGTCAGTGTGGGTGTATGTGTGAAGCCCCACAGGTGTAGTGTCGGTGCATTACCTTCAGGGACTCCACTCAGCTGGATCTGGTCACAGGTAGGAGATCTTCTTCTTTTCGTGACGCCACTCTCAGTATTGCGGCCAGTAGGGACCGCCACTGCAGGTTGAGGGTCGCCTGGGGCTGATGGTGTGTGCAGTTAGTTGGAATAGCCTCCTGAGAGTGAGGCAAGCCCCAGGGCCCGGTGTAGGTGCGTAGTACCACAAGGCGCAGAATGACTCAACACAGGCAGGATGTCTTTCAGGGTTTTTACTCACAATTGATGGCAGGGTGAGTGACCCGGGCGTAGCTGGGATGAACCAAGTGGGAACCAGGTGTCCTTCAGGCTGACTTGTGAGGGTGACTACTAACTCGCCTTCCTTAGCCCTTGGTGGTTTGGGGTAACCCCGACTTTGAGTCCCTATGGGGGTCACCCAGGGAAGATGCTGAAGCCTCTCTCCCCTTCGTTTGCCGTGTGCTTGTCGCCTGGGCCAGGCCACTCCAGCTGCTTGCCTCCTGTGACCTATGGGCCCTAACTGTGGCTACGTGGCTGCGGCTTTTTGTGGTGTTGTGGCGTGGGCTTTGAGAGCCCCACACCGGCAGGTTTAGCAAAAGAAAGCTGGATCTATCTCCGCTTCGGGATCTGCCGCCCGTTTGGGCCTGGTACTCTCTAGCAGTCTCCTTACTTCCCACTCCGTGCTCTTCTCTCTAGCTGAAGATGGATTTCGGGTAGCACTCCTAGTTGACCGTTCTCCCCCGTCAGTAGCCACTGCGCGGGCGCTGTTAGACAGCAACAGCCCCACAGGTCTGCTCCTCACTGAGCCCTATGGAGTTCTGCTCTAACTGACTCACTGCCCCTCCTCTCCTGTTCTTGCCTACGCCACCTAGCAACCAGATTCTCTTACCACACCCCTTGAGAGGAGATGGAGGCTTTTGGCCCCCTCCACTATTCCAGTGAAGGTCAAGGCTTTTCCCCCTCCTGGGATCCCCAGGGGTCCTCTCATGGGTACATGTGTGAGACCTGATCACTATGCGCCTGTGTTCCACACCCCTGTCAGCCTTCAGCCTTCTGGATTACCTGTATTGTACTGTCCCCAGCATGGGTGCAGTACTCAGTGGTGCCTGACCAGGTCAGGGGCGCCACATTCCCCCTTAGTTATCACCAGCACGTCCTCGGGCTGCAAGACAACATTTTAAAATGCATAAAACATTAAAACATGTAAAACATTTTTAAAAGCACCAGGTACCATACATCACCACCCTCCACCCACAAGTCCGTTAACCCACCCAAAACCCTTTCACGTTGGCCGCGGCTTCAGCCACTTCTGGCAGGATGTAGAGGCGGCTTACATGGGCTGGTGGTCTTCAGGGTATACCTAGCCTGGTGGATCCGCGCCTTCAGCCGCTTCTGGCAGGATGTAGAGGCGGCCTCCACAGTTGGTGCTGACCAGGTACCCTCTTTGTGGTGGAGAGCCAGGCCCCATAAACAGGCATGCTCTCTGGTCGCAGGTGAGCCAAGGCCCTATATACGGACGGGCTCCTCCTGGTTGCAGACGAGCCAAGCCCCTAAACAGGCTGACTCTGGTGGTGGTGGTGCCCTTTTGGTGTAACTATTTACACTGCGAGAGTTTGTGGCTATAGCCAGTTCATAGCCTTAAGGTTTATGGTTTTCTCACAATAGTTTTTGTGGGCACATTACTTGAACTTGAGAACGTTGCAAAACAAACTTTTTCAAAACTTTAACTGATAACTTCTTTCTTTACTTTACTCCTCCATACCAGGGCTTTGGCCTGTTGGGCTGCGGCACCTGCTGCTTTCTTGCTCTTTGTCGTCGTCTGAGGTAGTTTCATCTGTAGGTTCCTTGTCTTTTCTTTCTTGATCTTCATCTGTTTCCTTTGCTGCATCTGTTTCTCTTTCCTGTAGCATGGGGTGGCTGTAAGGTTTGCTGGTACATAGTGCTACGTCAAGCGCGTACAGTCCTCTTTCGCCTTGATGCATGGTAAACTGTACTGAATCCCCCATCTTTAGGTTTCTGCCAGGGTGTCCTCTGGGCAGATGAGCGTTCACATCTCTTCTGTTGACAAATATCCCTTCTTTGATACCAGGGGCTACAATGAATCCATATCCACTTCTCAAATTGAAATCCTCCACTACTCCTCTGCAAAGGGGTCCTCTGACCTGGGCTTTGGCTCTTCTCAGGAACCTTTTCTCCTGTAGGTCTCTGGCTGTGACTTCTCTCTGCTCTGGAGACTGTGGTGCAGGGGACAGCGTTGTTCTGTTGCGACGCCTTGTCTTGCGGGCTGGGTTCTGCTGGGCTGTTACCTCAATGCCTGCAGGGCCCCAGGTGAGGTTTCTGGGCTGGTCTTCATCAGCAGACGGTGTCAAGTCCTCCTCATCCCAACGGGAATAGGGTAACATCTCCGGCTCTGAGTATTGCTCCACTGCCGGTGGCTCCGGAGTCAGCTCCTCAGCTTCCTGGCCTCCTCTCCCCCTTAGTTCTTCTTGGCACTCCTTTGGTGGCAGTGCTGGGGATGGGCTTTCTTCAGCAGGCCCAGGCGGGGGACTCTTTGGCGTGTTTGCTGCAGGGGTTGCCGGAACCCTCTTGGGGGTGTGCGGAGGGAGCAGATACCGATCCACCATCTCTTGTGGGAACTGGGCCTCTAGGTCAGCCTTCAGCTTCCAGTATTCGGGGTCCTCTCCTATCAGGGACTTCCTAGCAGGGACCTCTTTGGACTGGGGAGCGGTGTCTGCTCTGGCCTTGCAGGCCGGGGTAAATGGTGATGCAATCTCTTTGCGGGCCGCGCCCTGTATGGCGGCGGCCTGGTCTTGGCGGGCCGCGCCCGGCATGGCGGCGGCCTGGTCTTGGCGGGCCGCGCCCGGCATGGCGGCGGCCTGGTCTTGGCGGGCCGCGCCCTGTTTGGCGGCGGCCTGGTCTTGGCGGGCCGCGCCCTGTATGGCGGCGGCCTGGTCTTGGCGGGCCGCGCCCTGTATGGCGGCGGCCTGGATCGGCGTCGCAGCTGCGATGGGATCTGTGCAGGCTGGGCTGGGCGTCGCTGCAGGGACCGGGTCTTGGTGGGCCGAGCAGGGCATCGCTGCGGCGGCCGGGGCTTGGCGGGCCGAGCAGGGCATCGCTGCGGCGGCCGGGTCTTGGCGGGCCGCACCTGGCGTGGCTGCGGCCTGGCTCAGCGTCGCCGCGCCGGGCGCCTCTTCAGGGACCGCGGGCGTGGCAGCAGGGGTCGGGGCATCCGGGCCGGCAGGGGTAATACTGGACTCACCCATCGGTGGCAGCATCGGGGTCTGAGTCGTCGCCGTCCGGTCTGGCACTCGTCGTGCGGTTCCCCTCTCATAGGCCTGAACCGCGGCAGCCATCTCCAGAAGTTCCATGCGTTCTTCTCGGATCTGCTCCACGACCCGGGTCTCCAGTCGGTCGCAGAACTGGGCCAGCTCCCGATACCACCAGGCAGCGGAGCCCGGTTCTGGGTTTCTGCGGTCAGACGCCATTTCTTCTGTGTCGTCTTCTGCACGACTCTCCAGCTGTGGACTCGCCGTTGCCTCTAGTAGCAAGCTGTTCAGTTTCCGCTCTGCCTCTTTCAGCAGCTCCTCTCCCAGCAGCAGGCTTCTGGCTCCCTTTCTGTCCCGACGTCTCTGGACGCCTCCGCTCTCTTCACAAGCGAGGTCAGAACTCTGCAGGGGATCTCTGGGTAGCCACACCTCTTCGTGGGCGGTAACTTCTTCCAGCGCGGGCTGCTGTTGTTTTTCAGCGCGCTTTTCATGGTGGCAATATGGCGGCGCTTCCAATTTTTCAAGCGGACCGCCTAGGCACATGGTCACCTGTCTGAACAGGTCTAGTCCTTATCCTGTTCGTGACGCCAGATGTGAAGCCCCACAGGTGTAGTGTCGGTGCATTACCTTCAGGGACTCCACTCAGCTGGATCTGGTCACAGGTAGGAGATCTTCTTCTTTTCGTGACGCCACTCTCAGTATTGCGGCCAGTAGGGACCGCCACTGCAGGTTGAGGGTCGCCTGGGGCTGATGGTGTGTGCAGTTAGTTGGAATAGCCTCCTGAGAGTGAGGCAAGCCCCAGGGCCCGGTGTAGGTGCGTAGTACCACAAGGCGCAGAATGACTCAACACAGGCAGGATGTCTTTCAGGGTTTTTACTCACAATTGATGGCAGGGTGAGTGACCCGGGCGTAGCTGGGATGAACCAAGTGGGAACCAGGTGTCCTTCAGGCTGACTTGTGAGGGTGACTACTAACTCGCCTTCCTTAGCCCTTGGTGGTTTGGGGTAACCCCGACTTTGAGTCCCTATGGGGGTCACCCAGGGAAGATGCTGAAGCCTCTCTCCCCTTCGTTTGCCGTGTGCTTGTCGCCTGGGCCAGGCCACTCCAGCTGCTTGCCTCCTGTGACCTATGGGCCCTAACTGTGGCTACGTGGCTGCGGCTTTTTGTGGTGTTGTGGCGTGGGCTTTGAGAGCCCCACACCGGCAGGTTTAGCAAAAGAAAGCTGGATCTATCTCCGCTTCGGGATCTGCCGCCCGTTTGGGCCTGGTACTCTCTAGCAGTCTCCTTACTTCCCACTCCGTGCTCTTCTCTCTAGCTGAAGATGGATTTCGGGTAGCACTCCTAGTTGACCGTTCTTCCCCGTCAGTAGCCACTGCGCGGGCGCTGTTAGACAGCAACAGCCCCACAGGTCTGCTCCTCACTGAGCCCTATGGAGTTCTGCTCTAACTGACTCACTGCCCCTCCTCTCCTGTTCTTGCCTACGCCACCTAGCAACCAGATTCTCTTACCACACCCCTTGAGAGGAGATGGAGGCTTTTGGCCCCCTCCACTATTCCAGTGAAGGTCAAGGCTTTTCCCCCTCCTGGGATCCCCAGGGGTCCTCTCATGGGTACATGTGTGAGACCTGATCACTATGCGCCTGTGTTCCACACCCCTGTCAGCCTTCTGGATTACCTGTATTGTACTGTCCCCAGCATGGGTGCAGTACTCAGTGGTGCCTGACCAGGTCAGGGGCGCCACATATGCAATGTGACTGCAGTGTCCGCATGGGTGCGCATGCAATGTGACTGCAGTGTCCGCGTGGGTGCGCATGCAATGTCACTGCAGGTACGTTCTGACACCTGGTTGCTGCCTGTATTTGACTGCAGATTCAATAAGGAGGAAGGTTGTTGAAGTGAGCAGACAGCACATCACAGCGCCGTGTCCCCCTCCTCACTGTACTCCTCCTGTGTTGTGTGCACACCCGCATTAACGCTTGGAGTGTGCCGCTGTGCTCCTCCTGTGTTGTATGCACACCTGCACTGACGCTTGGAGTGTGCCGCTGTGCTCCTCCTGTGTTGTGTGCACACCCACACTGACGCTTGGAGTGTGCCGCTGTGCTCCTCCTGTGTTGTGTGCACACCCGCACTGATGCTTGGAGTGTGCCGCTGTGTTGGGTGCGGCGCAGTCAGGAGATCTGGTGTTACGGTGCTCACTCTCACCAATGGATCACTATTAATCAAGACAAAGGCCTGTCTAGTATTTTCCTATATTAGGTGGTATCCTGCACCTAGGCTTAGGCCGCGCAGAAATGTCCTCATTTTCATATCAAATAAATGTGTTTTTTTCAGTAAATATTAAAGGGAACCTGTTACACCCTTTTACAATTTTAAACTGCCCCCAATGTCTTGTTAGTGGTGCAATGTAAGTGATGCACATTTTCTGACTAACAAGACGATGAAGCAGTTTAATATTAAAGGTTGTGACCAGTTCCTTTTAAGCTGAACTATATGAGTGGGATTATTTCTCCACAGATCATGTCCCCCATATAAATATTTCTG
The DNA here is from genome assembly GCF_048569485.1 of Anomaloglossus baeobatrachus. Classification (NCBI taxonomy): domain Eukaryota; kingdom Metazoa; phylum Chordata; class Amphibia; order Anura; family Aromobatidae; genus Anomaloglossus; species Anomaloglossus baeobatrachus. The sequence continues at coordinate 149,990,450 of NC_134361.1, read as the reverse complement.
CAGTCTAGGTGTCATTTTGGGGTGACAGATTTCCTTTCAGTCAGCTTAAAAATCATCTCACCTGACGAATGAAAGTTTTTTGCTTGTGCATCGGGTAATGGACACTGTTTAGATAAATCAGTTTCCCATCTTTGGCTGCAGTGTTAATGCTGCTTTAAAGGGGTTTTCTCACATTGGAAACTTACCCCTATCCTTGGGATGGGGAATAACTTTCCAATCGCTTGGGGTCCGACTACCGTGGCCCTGAGTGTTTCCGAGAACCAGAATATGCAGACAGAATGGATGCCGGGAGTAAAATTTCATAGTCCTGTCTCCTGAGCTGTGCACTTAAGAGGTCTTTTGAGCAATTGGTGGGGGTCTCAAGTCCCACCCCATGATGCCCCTTCTCCCTACTGAGCCCACCTCTGCCCTACTAATCTCCTCAGAATTAATGGACCTAAACATATAAGATCTCTTCCAAAAGTTAAGTCTACTGCCTGGGACTAATCAGTATTGTGGTTCTTATATGGTCCACAGTCTAATGATGGCTGGTAACAACTACCAGCATCGCCTTACCATTGTTAAGGACATACTGGGAGTTGTACGTTAATGCAATACATATATGTATATGGGTCTAACCTGACACTGCACTTGATTGCTGTACAAAGTTGGCAATGTATTCATGTACTGATGGTGGTTTTGGTGATGTATTATTGTCTTTAGGGTGGGTTTGGCAATGTATTATTGTCTTTAGGGTGGGTTTGGTGATGTATTATTGTATTTAGGGTGGTTTTGGTGATATATTACTGTATTGACAGTAGTTCTGCTGATGTATTACTGCACTAACTGTGGTTTTGGTTACGTATTCTTGTATTTAGTGTGGTTTTAGTTATGTATTACTGTACTGATGGTAGTTCTGGTGATAGTCATGTGGCTGTTGTAATCTTTACCTTATCAGTCTTGAGCCTAAAACATAGCGTCAGTGTGCTGGACTAAAAATACAGCTACCTGCATGTCTGTCAGCCAAATAAGTAATAGACTAAAGCCCCCATACAGTTTAGTCTGATCTTTCAGCCGACAGCTATCTTCCTCAGCTCTCCCATATACAGGAGCACTCATTCTGCCAAGTGTTTGTGTTCTCTATTAAAGCCGCTGCTGGACATCTCCGGCAGCAGCTTATCATTTAGAGGATAATAGGATCTACCCTTCTACACTCTGTAGTCGGACATGCTGGATCCTTATTCCCCCCGACAATCAGATTTGAGAGCCCCTATACACATTGGGCTGTCAGCAGAACCCGTCGATATTGACGGGTTTAGACCACTTTAGCTTAATGTGTATGGAGGTCTTAACTACTATCTGAAGGCTCTGGGCTCTATCAGGGCATGTGCATACCTCTTGTAGTTGTCTGTGAACCCCCGGAATTATTCAGACAGAAAACACTTCAGGACAGTCATCATTTTATCCTGAAGCAAATATTTTTTTTTTTTTGCTGTTGCTTCTTGGTTGTTTTTTCTAACATCTTTTAGCTACTGGATTTTACTTATTTTTTAAATGAACTAGTAAGCGGCATCCAAGCAAAAGCCACCATATAATGGACCGGTCACTGGCAGCCGCTTCATGTCTAAGGAAACCTGACGCGCTTAAAAAAAAATCCAAAGACTGAACATATGAACAGCAAGCCGTTTACATTGCAGTGTATGAGTTCATTTCTTTAATATTTAGAGTTTTGGGTTTTTGGGCGGGTTACAGGGCGGATCTGTCTGAAAACAAAATGCTGTGTGCACATACCCTTAATCTGACTGATGAGAAGGGGGCACCATCACTGACAGTGCCTAGGGCAGCATAAACCCCAAATACGGCCCTGTTTGGGGGGCACTTTTCTTGGAATCATATTTTATGGCTGCAATAAAAGGGGAATCTAGGGGCTTCAATAAGAGGAAAATTACATGGTAAGGGCTGTAAAGTTGTGAAATATGCTCTTCTGTGTCCCAGCTGAATATTTTTATTTATTATTATTAATTGGGTTTATTTTTGGGGGGGGGCCCAATTAGAAATTCTGCTATGGGGCACCATGATTTCTATGTACGCCCCTGCCTGACAGGTTCCATTTAACCTTTCCTCGCGTCTGCGCATTACAGTACTTTGATCGCTGACCTCAGTCTAGCACCAAATGTGATGCTGCACACCATTCACACAGAGTATAATGGGTGGTTTTACTTGCTCACTTCCTGCGGTGCGAGGTAGCACAGGAAACACAGTCCATTAACAAGTCCAGCAGTTTATTAAATATCTCATAAACTGCACTTCAACAACATAACAAAGCCTCTTCTGGCTTAAAGGAAAACACACACATGGATACCAGTCCTTTTTCTTCAGAGAGGTTTCTTTGCCTCAATTATAAGTCTAACAACTCCTTTACCTCTCAGAGGTTGTTTCCTCAGGAACCCAGTTTCCCAGTCCGTATAAGTCGTGGTACTCCTGCTTAGGTTCGGATATCACTCAGCCGAAATATCTCAGTGGAGATGTCTCCCTCCACTTGCTCACTCCAGACAGAAGCGAACCTTCATTTCCCTCAGAAGGTTCCTCCCAGAGGTTCAGACCTCTACACGCGGTCCAGGTCCGGACTTTCCAATACTCTCTTCACCCAGAGGATTCTTCCCAGAGGTTTCACACACAAACAGCCTTCTCACACTGCACCATGTGCCAAACAAACAAGCTCCATTTTATGTAGGTGACCAGACCTCCCCATCTCTCCAGCCACCTTTAATCCTCACCCTGTGAACACTAAAGCAAAACATGTGGCACTAAAAGTACCAGCACTCCTGAGGATCACACCACTCATGTGGTACATACCGGCCATTAATAATGTAGCCGATCGCATTCTTACAATGTGTACAACGTAACCTTCCCTCAGTATATCGTCTCATTTATGCGCGAAATGCCCTAAAAATGGCTTTAAAATGGATTTGGAGCACGGGGACGATTATCTCGGGATTGCAAGATAACCAAACAAAACCTTTAGTGGATTTCCACTTATTTTATTAAATATCATCTCCACCAAACAGGACAAGCTTGCATCTGTTATAGTTTTGGAGAAAAATGTGATCATTTCATTTATGCGCGAAATGCCTTAAAAATGGCTTTAAAATGGATTTGGAGCATGGGGACGTTTATCTCGGGATTGCAAGATAGCCAAACAAAACTTTTAGTGGATTTCCACTTATTTTATTAAATATCATCTCCATCAAACAGGACAAGTTTGCATTTGTTATAGTTTTGGAGAAAAATGTGATCATTTCATTTATGCGCGAAATGCCTTAAAAATGGCTTTAAAATGGATTTGGAGCATGGGGACGATTATCTCGGGATTGCAAGATAACCAAACGAAACTTTTAGTGGATTTCCACTTATTTTATTAAATATTATCTCCACCAAACAGGACAAGCTTGCATCTGTTATAGTTTTGGAGAAAAATGTGATCATTTCATTTATGCGCGAAATGCCTTAAAAATGGCTTTAAAATGGATTTGGAGCATGGGGACGATTATCTCGGGATTGCAAGATAACCAAACGAAACTTTTAGTGGATTTCCACTTATTTAATTAAATATCATTTCCACCAAACAGGACAAGTTTGCATCTGTTATAGTTTTGGAGAAAAATGTGATCATTTCATTTATGCGTGAAATGCCTTAAAAATGGCTTAAAAATGGATTTGGAGCATGGGGAGATTTGGAGCATGGGGACGATTATCTCGGGATTGCAAGTTAACCAAATGAAACTTTTAGTGGATTTCCACTTATTTTATTAAATATCATCTCCACCAAACAGGACAAGCTTGCATCTGTTATAGTTTTGGAGAAAAATGTGATCATTTCATTTATGCGAGAAATGCCTTAAAAATGGCTTTAAAATGGATTTGGAGCATGGGGACGTTTATCTCGGGATAGCAAGATAACCAAACGAAACTTTTAGTGTATTTTAACTTATTTTATTAAATATCATCTCCACCAAACAGGACAAGTTTGCATCTGTTATAGTTTTGGAGAAAAATGTGATCATTTCATTTATGGGCGAAATGCCTTAAAAATGGCTTTAAAATGGTTTGGAGCATGGGGACGATTATCTCAGGATTGCAAGATAACCAAACAAAACTTTTAGTGAATTTCCACTTATTTTATTAAATATCATCTCCACCAAACAGGACAAGCTTGCACATGGTTCACTATCTGTACAGAAATATGGAAGAGTGATGATTTTCCAAGATTAAAGCTCAAAACTGATAGTAATATATGAAACAATAAAGGCACATGCATAATATAAGCTAAAAATGCCTGATGAGTTGGAGGACATCATACAGGTTCTTCATCTATCGTAAAAATGAAGGTCCCTTGAACCCAATTCACTGATGCATGATAGTGGCAGACTCTGTAGGATTTATTGGAGACGTTGGAGCACTTGTGTAGGGATTTCTCCATTGATATCTATGGGGGTTACATACACAGGATTCATGTACCTTTTTAAAGTGCCTTTCATTTAAGTTTCCTTAAGAAACCTTTAACCCCTTCATGACCTTGGACATACTGGTACGTCCAAAGTTGTGTTGCTCCCTTTGATGCGGGCTCAAATGCTGAACCCACATCTTTCCCTGCACATGTCAGCTAACTGATCAGCCCACATGTACCTCTAAGGCCAGAGTTGCACTTGCATATGACACGTTCGAGTCTCGTATCGCATCACCCGACACAGCCTGACGCTCTCTGGACATGAGTATTTCAGCTGCATAGAAGTACATGCAACCGACCCGCTCCTGTCAGGAGAGTGTGCGGCTATACCGGGGTGATGCGATGTGAGACTTACGCGTGTCATACGCAAGTGGAACTCTGGCCTAACAGCGGTGTGCAGATGAGAAATCCACCCTCTTCTGTTAACTAGTTAAATTTCCCTGTCCATCTGTAAGGTCCTGGTGGTGGAAACGCTGGGTTGTGCACCGGACTCCTCCAGCGGAGCAACTCGGAGCTAACCCCTATACAGGGACTGTCCGGTCACCCCGTCAGAGGGCCTTGATGCACGGTAGCCGAAGCACTGGCTGTGTGGGCACAGTCCATTCCGGAAGGAGGAAGGAAGATGTCCCTGAGGTCACAAGGGTCCAGATGGCAGTCCCAATAACGAAGCTCTGATTCCGGTGCCGGGTGGAGATGACAGGTGGAACCGGATTCAGCTGGACGAGAGGACAGAGGTCACCATGTGGCATTGGGGATTGGAGCCGGGTCCGGACTGAAGAAGATGGTGGTCACCTCAGGCGACAGCCCCCGACAGGAATTACGCAGCAGTCGTGGTTAGAACCGGATGGCGTGGCAGGACGGGCTCTACGAGACAGAAAAGGGTAAATACCGGACAAGGCAAAGGGGGACCTGAACTCCTAGCTCACTAAACACGTAGAATAGGCCCCACCTGGAAGAAGAATCCTCTTATACCCTGTACCTGCAAGCCAATATCCTGTTTCTGGACGCTGCCCTTTAAGAAAGGGTCAATGATCGCGCATGCTCCCTAATGTGCATGCGCGAGGTATGAGTGCCTGAGACCAGGTAAGGAAGCGGCGCCGAGGAAGCAGGAGTGCCGGACAGGGTGTCCTGCGATGCGGAGGGACGCTAGAGCGGGGACGCCTGGAGGATACCGGCGGGAAAGAGGGAGCAGGAGGACCGGGAGCGGGAGTGGTGAGCGGAGTGCGCCGTCAGGAATCGGGGAGCATGCCACAGGAACCGGGGGTCGCAGCACAGGGACCGGGGATCGCAGCACGGGGACCGGGGATCGCAGCACGGGGACTGGGGAGCGTGACAGTACCTCCTCCCCCACGCCCCCCTCCCCGCAACCGTGACAGGAAGGCACGAATCAGGGGCAGTGCCAACATTCTCCCGAGGTTCCCAGGACCGGTCCTCAGGGCCATAACCTGCCCAGTCCACCAGGAAGAACTGCCGGCCCCGCACGCTCTTCATGGCCACGATATCCCTTACCGCATACACGTCATCGCCAGCAATAGGAGGAGCCGTAGAGGCGTCATCGGAGAGGGGACCAAGAACCACCGGCTTGAGTAAGGAGACATGGAAGGAGTTGGGTATCCGCATCGTGGCCGGGAGCTGCAGTTTGTAGGAGACCTCATTGATCTTGCTGAGAATCTTGAACGGCCCGATGTATCGAGGACCCAACTTGTATGAAGGCAGCTTCAATCGGATGTATTTGGAAGCCAGCCAGACCAAATCGCCAGGAGAGAGGTTCGGTGGATCCAGGCGCTTCTTGTCGGCGTGTCTCGTCATCCACAGGGAGGCGCGTTCAAGAGAGGCCTTAACAGTGTTCCATATGGCAGAGAAGTCCCGGGTCAGGGCGTCAGCAGCGGGGACATCAGAAGCCGCGGATACTGGTAAAGGAACGGAAGGCTGAAGTCCGTAAACAACATGGAAAGAAGAGCTGGAGGTGGACTCGCTGACGTGATGGTTGTAGGAGAATTCAGCCCAGGGAAGAAGCGTGGACCAATCGTCATGATGGGCGTTGACGTATTGGCGCAGGAATGAAGTTAGGATCTGATTGACTCGTTCCACTTGGCCATTTGACTGAGGGTGGTAGGCTGAAGAAAAGTCCAGAGTCACTCCCAGATGCTTGCAGAGGGCCCTCCAGAAACGTGAGGTGAACTGGGTTCCCCTGTCAGACACAATGTGTGCGGGAAAGCCATGTAACCGGAAGACGTGTTGTATGAAGGGGTCAGCGAGCTCCGGAGCGGAGGGTTGTCCGACCATGGGAATGAAATGAGCCATTTTAGAGAAACGGTCCACCACGACCCATATGACCGTATGTCCGGAGGACAAGGGCAAGTCCGTTATGAAGTCCATGGCAATGTGTCGCCACGGTACGAAGGGAATTGGCAAAGGCAGAAGACGGCCATACGGAAGGTGCTTGGGCGTTTTGTTCCGGGCACAGGAAGAACAGGCTGAGACAAAGGAGACGACATCCTCGCGAAGAGATGGCCACCAATAGTGATGGGTAATCGTACTCCACGTCTTCTTCTGGCCAGCATGGCCGGCTGTTTTCGAGGCATGACCCCAGTGTAAGACTCTCTGCCTGTCGGTCTCCGAGACATAGGTCTTCCCAGGAGGTATCTGAGCCTGGGTGACAGGAGCCACCGGAATGACCTTGCTGGGACAAATGATGGGCTGGAACGCCTCCTCTTCCTGCTCAACTGGCACAAAGGACCTGGACAAGGCATCTGCTCGTACGTTCTTATCCGCAGGCCGGAAATGGAGTTGGAAATCGAACCGGGCAATGAACAAGGACCATCGGGCTTGTCGTGGGTTCAGTCTTTGAGCCGATCGCAGGTATTCCAAGTTCTTGTGACCCGTGTAAATGATCACGGGGTATACTGCACCCTCCAGGAGGTAACGCCATTCCTCCAGTGCCAGTTTGACGGCCAGTAGTTCTCGATCACCGATGGTGTAGTTGCGCTCAGGTGCCGAGAAACTCTTGGAGAATAATCCGCAAGTGACCATTCTCCCGGTGGCGGTCTTCTGCATGAGTACTGCCCTGGCCCCTGAAGAGGAGGCATCCACCTCCAAGGTGAACTGTCGGTTCAACTCTGGACGATGGAGAACTGGAGAGGAAGCAAAGGCCTGCTTCAGGGAGCAGAATGCGGCGTCAGCCACCGGTGGCCAGTCCTTCGGGTTAGCCCCCTTCTTGGTTAAGGCCGAGAGTGCTGCCATCAGAGCAGAAAAGTGAGGGATAAACTGACGGTAGTAGTTGGCGAAACCGAGGAAGCGTTGTATAGCCTTCAGCCCGGAAGGAGGAGGCCAGTTGAGGATGGAAGAGACCTTCTCTGGGTCCATCTGCAGACCAATGTTGGAGATCACGTAACCCAGGAAGGGAAGAGATGACCGTTCGAACACGCATTTCTCGTACTTGGCGTACAGGCGGTTCTCTCTCAGTCTTTGTAGAACCAGCTGCACGTTTTCTCTGTGGGTCGGTAGGTCCGGAGAGAAGACCAGGATGTCGTCCAGATACACGACCACACAGACGTAGAGGAGATCCCTGAACACGTCGTTCACAAGTTCTTGGAAGACTGCCGGGGCGTTACACAGACCAAAGGGCATCACGCAATACTCGTAGTGCCCATCACGAGTATTGAACGCGGTCTTCCATTCGTCCCCGGAGCGGATGCGAACCAGGTTGTAGGCACCGCAGGGATCCAACTTGGTGAACACACGGGCTCCTCTAAGCCGATCGAACAATTCGGGAATGAGCGGCAGAGGGTATTTATTTTTTACGGTGATCTGGTTAAGTCCACAGTAGTCAATACAGGGACGCAGGTCACCTTCTTTCTTCTTAACGAAGAAAAAGCCTGCGCCAGCAGGAGACGAGGATCTCCGAATGAATCCCCTAGCCAGATTCTCGGTGATGTAGGTGGACATGGCCCGTGTTTCAGCAGGTGACAAGGGATATATCCGTCCCCTAGGAGGCGTGGTCCCTGGCAGCAGGTTGATGGCACAGTCGTAGGGACGATGTGGCGGAAGCACCTCCGACTCCTTTTTGTCAAACATGTCCACGAAGGATCAATAGGCGGAAGGCAGTCCAGGTAGAGACTCCGGGGCCGGAGGTCATCGGATGGGCTGTATGGACTTCAGACACTTCTCGTGACAGAACGGGCCCCATCGGGTGATTTCTCCAGTACCTCAGCTGACCGAAGGTTCGTGTGCCCGCAACCAGGGGAGACCCAACAGGATCTGATGGGACATGCGCGGAAGAACATAGAGAGTGATTTTCTCGGTGTGCAGGTCACCGATGCGGAGTTCCACTGGCTGGGTGCTGAACGAGATGGTGTCTGAGAGGGGTCGTCCATCCACCCAAGCAATCACAAGGGGTTTGTCTAGTGGAGTAACTGGCACTTGGTATTTTTCCACCGTAGCCTGCTGGATGAAATTGCCTGCGGCCCCAGAGTCGAGATATGCTTCTGCCGTGAACTGGGACTCCTCCGTTGTCACCTGAACAGTCCATGTAATAGGATCTGAGAGAGTCCCAGTACCTAAGGTGGCCTCTCATACCAACCCTAGGCTTTGGAGTTTCCCAGCCTCTCTGGACAGGACCGTAGCAGGTGGGTGCCATCTCCGCAGTAGAGGCAGAGGCCCTTGGCGAGCCGTTCTGCTCAGCGTTGCTCAGACTGCCTCAGACGGTTGATTTGCATAGGCTCGTGGACGGGAAGACCAGATGACGCCGCCTGGGGAGCGGCGGGTTTCAACGGAGGGGAGGAGTGCCATACTGGACGTCTCTCACGGGACAGTTCTTTGGATCGTTCCTGAAAGCGGAGATCCATTCGGGTTGCTAGAGCAATCAGGGCATCCAAGGTGGAGGGCACATCGCGGCCGGCCAGCTCGTCCTTGATACGACCCGATAGTCCTTCCCAGGAAGCGGCCGTTAAAGCCTCATTATTCCATCCTAATTCTGAGGCCAAGGTGCGGAAGCGGATGGCATTCTAGCCCACCGTCAAGGTCCCCTGACGTAACCTGAGGAGGGATGAGGCGGATGCGGCAGCGCGCCCGGGTTCATCAAATGTGGTCCGAAAAGCTTGCAGGAAGTCCTGGGTGTTGGTGGTCACCGGGTCCTCCTGTTCCCTCAAGGGATTCATCCAGTCCAGTGCTTCACCCTCTAGATGGGACATCATAAACGCAACCTTGGCTGTCCGAGGCAAAAAGATGCGGAAGAAGCTTGAAATGTAGGGAGCACTGATTCACAAATCCCCTGCAAGCCTTAGGATCCCCAGCATACCGGAGTGGAGATGCCAACCGGAGTTTAGAGGTCTCCGAGGAAGCCACCACGGGAGCTGCGGACATGAACTGAGAAGCCAGGGACGTGGCTGTCGCTTGTAGCGTATTCAGGCGGGTGTCCACCGACGTCATAAAAGCCAGCATGCGGGATTGGGTTTCGCGTTGACGTCCCAGTTCCTGCTGTAATCCGGCCAGCTGGGACGCCAGTGCTTCGGCGGGATCCATGACCTGTTCTAGCTGTAAGGTCCTGGTGGTGGAAACGCTGGGCCGTGCACCGGACTCCTCCAGCGGAGCAACTCGGAGCTAACCCCTATACAGGGACTCTCCAGTCACCCCATCAGAGGGCCTTGATGCACGGTAGCCGAAGCACTGGCTGTGTGTGCACAGTCCATTCCGGAAGGAGGAAGGAAGATGTACCTGAGGTCACAAGGGTCCAGATGGTAGTCCCAATAACGAAGCTCTGGTTCCGGTGCCGGGTGGAGATGACAGGTGGAACCGGATTCAGCTGGACGAGAGGACGGAGGTCACCACGGGGTGTTGGGGATCGGAGCCGGGTCCGGACTGAAGAAGATGGTGGTCACCTCAGCCGACAGCCCCCGACAGGAATTACACAGCAGTCGGGGTTAGAACCGGATGGCGTGGCAGGACAGGCTCTGCGAGACAGAAAAGGGTAAATACCGGACAAGGCAAAGGGGGACCTGAACTCCTAGCTCACTAAACATGTAGAACAGGCCCCGCCCACCTGGAAGAAGAATCCTCTTATACCCTGTACCTGCAAGCCAATATCCTGTTTCTGGACGCTGGCCCTTTAAGAAAGGGTCAATGACCGCGCGCGCGCCCTAACGCGCATGCGCGAGGCCTGAGTGCCTGAGACCAGGGAAGGAAGCGGCGCCGAGGAAGCAGGAGTGCCGGACAGGGTGTCCTGCGATGCGGAGGGACGCCTAGAGCGGGGACGCCTGGAGGATACCGGCGGGAAAGAGGGAGCAGGAGGACCGGGAGCGGGAGTGGTGAGCGGAGTGCGCCGTCGGGAACCGGGGAGCGTGCCACAGGAACCGGGGGTCGCAGCACGGGGATCGGGGGTCGCAGCACAGGGACCGGGGATCGCAGCACGGGGACCGGGGATCGCAGCACGGGGACCGGGGATCGCAGCACGGGGACCGGGGAGCGTGACACCATCTCCGACAGTGGTATTTAACACACAGTAGTGAGCAGAACATCATTCCTTGCACTCATCTGTGGCCCTGTGATTTGATCATGGGATTCCAATGACAATGACAGCCAGGAGTCTGCTGATGACCCCTGTCACTGCCTTAACATAATTCCTGTGACGGCTGAGCGCTGGCATTCACAGAAAGAGGGCATTTGTACTGTACAGTGCTGAGTTCAGAAATTTCTGCGCTATCAAAATATAAAGTAAATTAATCTGAATGGCAAATAATGTAACAATTTTTTTAAATACTCCTGAATTACATTTTTTTGGCTGCTACAATTCTGCGATAAAATGGCAGAGTTGATCAAAACATTGAATCTGCCCAAAAATGGTATTTGCAAAAACGTCAACTCAGGGCAAAAAAATAAGCCATCACAAAGCTTCAGATCCCGAAAAATGAGAAGGTTACGGTTCTTGGAAAATTGCTACAAAAGTGCTATATTTTTCTTTGACAAATTTATGAATTGCTTTTCACCAATTCAATAAAAAATAAATAAATAAATTAAAAAAAAAAATTCTACATGTTTGGTATCTACGAACTCATATTGATCTGGGGAATCATATTGTCAGTTTTACCATGTAGTGAACATGATAAAAAAAAAACAAGCAAAAAAAAATAAATTGTGGAAATGCACTTTTTTCAATTCACCACACTTCAATTTTTTTTTTCACATTTTCTAGTACACTATATGGAAAAATTACTGAATTCAAAAGTACAATTTGTTCTAAAAAAAACAAGCCATCATACGGTTCTGGGGACAGAATAATAAAAACGATATGGCTCTTGGAAGAATGGGAGGGAAAAATGAAAATGAAAAATGGAGAATCGCTGGTTGGTGAAGGGGTTAATGTATAAATTGCCTATAATCCTTATAAATGCAAACTGACATTGTAGAAGAGCCTGGTGTAATGATGTATCCACTAAATAGAGGAATCATGAGACATAGTATCTGCCCTGAATAACAGATAACACTGTTACAAAGAAAAAACTTCCACAGATGCCTAGAAGTGACCCAATCTAAAGGCTGCTTTACATGTGTTGATTTCTTGTGCGATCGAATTTGGGATGGCACCCGCCTCCATCGTTTGTGTGGCACGGTCAATTTCTTGCCCGTGTCGCATAATGCTGTAACCCCCCGTAACACGTACTTACCTTCCAAACGACCTCGCTGTGGGCGGCGAACATCCACTTCCTGAAGGGGGAGGGACGTTCGGCATCACAGCGACGTCACACAGCTGCCGGCCAATAGAAGCGGAGGGGCGGAGATGAGCGGGATGTAAACATCCTGCCCACCTCCTTCCTTCCGCATTGCCGGCGGGACGCAGGTAAGCTGCAGTTCAGCGTTCCCGGGGTGTCAAACGGAGCGATGTGTGCTGCCTCGGGAACAATGAACAACCGGACGTTCGATTTTTTGAAAATGAACGACGTGTCAACGATGAACGAGGTGAGTATTTCTGCTCGTTCACCGTCGCACGTAGCTGTCACACGCTACGATATCACTAACGATGCCGGATGTGCGTCACTTACGACGTGACCCCACCGACATCTTGTTAGATCTATTGTAGCGTGTAAAGCCCGCTTTAGGAACTTCTTAAAACCTCAAGTTTATGCCATCATTTTAAAAATATATCATTTCCATGTGCTGTATATAGCAATAGGCTGATCATAACTACACAGGGACAGAGTTCAGAGTAGAGCTGGGCTCAACTGCGGGTATGAGGGAGGTGCTTAAAGGGAAAATAGTTACAATAGTTAAATTAATCCCAAGCACACAATCAATTGCAACAGGGTAATGCAAAAAGTGATTTTTATTATAAGCAGAAAGAGAATGCCACTACCGAAAAAAGCAAAGACAGAGTCAAGCCAACGTTTCGGCCTTCACAAGGCCTTTATCAAGGACTTGCGTGTATCAAGAAGTGACGGGTATAGACGGATTAGACGTCAAATGGGTAAACCACAGGTAGGGCGTTCTGCTCTCAAAGCACAACTTGCCAGAGTCAAGGAGGCATGAAAGGTGAGTGGGTGGATGGAGGAAGTGCCTTACAGGGCACAAGGGCAGGGGGACAGGGTCCCAGGGGTGCAAGCAGCAGGCGTGTGGCCCACTCCTTGATAAAGGCCTTGTGAAGGCCGAAACGTTGGCTTGACTCTGTCTTTGCTTTTTTCGGTAGTGGCATTCTCTTTCTGCTTATAATAAAAATCACTTTTTGCATTACCCTGTTGCAATTGATTGTGTGCTTGGGATTAATTTAACTATTGTAACTACACAGGGACAGACCTACGCGTTTCAGCTATTTCCTAGCCTTAGTCATCCGTTTCTTTATAAAAGCAAAACTACAACCAAATTAACCAATTATCTCCCAATGGTCATTTGTCAAATCCTGTTAGTCCGATGTTGAGCTCTTTCATTAGTTCAGGGGCGATGGTCTCTGAAGACTCATATTCCCAGTCTCTCTTTGTTCTTTATGAAGGAGACATTTTCTTTTTTTCTTATTTCTTGAGAGGGATTCGTGGAAGTCATAAGTCCTGTGGAATAATTTAATGATAGGAGTCAGTGTCCCAACCCCAATTCCTTCCCTTCAGGGTTACAAAAATACATCATATTAATCATTTTGATAGATATACAAACACAAAAAATGGTTGCCCTTATTGATATTGCTTTGCAATTCTGAATTAATAAACATATCCTATCCAATCCAATTCTAGAGTTCAATCAATTGTCAGAAATATAAAAATAAGAAATTAAATTATTCTAACTTTACGTTCAAGTTGCTATTGATAATTCCTAAACATTCCCCCCTGGACTATGAACAACCATGGATATAAGCCTGATAAATCAGACATAAACTTGAAGTCTTAAGAAGATCCTTGTGTGACGCCCTAGGCAAGCCAGGGGTCACAGGTCATGACACCACCACACCCTACACCCCGGATAGGTACACCAAAGCTACACAAAAATCCTTGTTGCCTTCCTCCAGGGGCTGATGTCCAGACCAGGGGGTGGGCCAGGCGGTAGGCTCCGCCCACCGAGGAGTTCACAGCCCTGGAGGCGGGAAAACCAGGCAGATCAGTTTAGGGAGAGTGAGAGTTAAGAGTGAAGTGGTAGAGGAGCAAGAGAGAGGAGAAAAAGTGAAGGAGAAAGTGTCAGTTGAGAAGGCCTGAAGTTGGTCCGGGTGTGTGCCCCGGACAGAGAACAGCAAGGTTAGCAGACGGCGGTGACTGTCTGCAGGAGAGGCTGATCGGAGGTTGCCGAAAGGACCGTGGACGGGTGGTGGCCCGGCGGTATCGGAGCGGTATACGAAGAGAAGCCAGCACCATTGGCAGGGGCCTTTCGGATCCCGGCAAGGCTAGGAGTCGCCGTGAATTTGCCAAATCCGTCAGTGAAGGGGACCTCTGGGTCTCCCAACAACCAAGTCCCGATTGAAGGCAACAGTCCAACCGTTAGAGAGAGACACCGCCACCGCCAAGGCACCAGTTTCTCAGGGCCAGCGCCTGCGGGCAAAGAGGAGCTCCTCCGGCACATATCCAAGCCGGGGAGCGGGTTACCGGTGGGAACCCATCGCTACCAACATAGACTTAGGTGCAGTAAAAGGGACCGTCACCGTCAACTACCGGGGAAAAGCAACAGCAGCCGTCCGTGGGAACCGTCTTTCCAGCCATGTGTTTTACCGAGAACTGTGTCACCGTCTCAGGCTGAGTGAGTACCACAGTGCCGTGAGGCACAGCGCTGCCCCCGCGTCCCTGCACCCCACCAAGCCCTGCACCGGCCCTGCCATCCAGCATCCCCCACCTCATCACTGGGCCCCGGGACAACCACCCCCTACCCACGGAGGGGAGAACTAACAACTTTGCTGCTCCCTGTCACCGCTCCCGGGATCCCCATACAGAGCAGCGGTGGTGTCCATACAATCACCACAACCGTGGGTGGCGTCACGGACAATAAACTATCCCAAAAACCAAACCCCTTTCACTCACGGGCGAGGAGCGCCGCTCGAGTCCCCGGGATCCGGCCCATCGCTCGAGCCACCGAGCAGCAGCAGCGGCAGCCGGACCCGAGCAGTGGGAGAGCGCAGCGTCCCCTCCTCCGCCCGCGACACTTGGACTGGGTCGATTCTTAGCATCACTGGAAGTTTTCCTTTGTATTGGACTTCACTCTGTCTAGAGTATCCGTGTAGTGCTGAATGAGAGGATCAGGACTATGAGGTGAGCTCACTAGTATTTTCTCTCTATAGTGTGGCACGTCATGCTCCCAATCACCTTAATTATATGTCCTACGTTTCATCAATTGAACTTTTCACATGGACCAGGAAGGTGAATTACCTACCCCGAGACTCTAGGGCAGCCATGGTGAACCTTTCAGAAGCCGAGTGCCCAAACTGTAGCCCTAAACCCATTTTTTTTTCTGAAGTGCCAACACAGCAATTTAACCAATTCTATTATGTAAATAATTGATTTTAATCTTACCTTTGCAGTCTTCTCTTCAGCAGAGGGCATCACGCTCATTGGTGCTTACCACACATTGATTCTGAGCCTCTCCCACTGCCCTTTCCAGACACAGCAGTTGGATTGGTCTTTCTGGAAAAAATTGCAGCATATTAGTCAGAGAGACAGATTTTAGCATGGAATGTAATCAGATTTCACTCTATAATCCACATCTACATTTCAAAGTCTGAACATCTCGAAATCCCATAAAGACGTACGAATTGCTCCCCCTCCTTCATTGTGTAGTTATGTCCCGCTTCCTGGGCTACTTCCTGGTAAACATATTCCCCATCCTGATATATATTTCCTACATTCTGGTATATTTGTCCCCATCATGGCCCCATCCTGGTAAATGTTCCTCATCCTGGTAAATGTTCCCCCATCCCGACATGTATCTCATCCTGGTAAATGTATCCCATCCCGGCATATTCCCTATCTTGGTAAATGTACCCAATCCCGGCATATTCCCCATCCTGGTAAATGTTCCTCATCCTGGTAAATGTTCCCCCATCCTGGCATGTACTCTCTTCCTGGTAAATGTACCTCATCTTGGTAAATGTTCCCCCATCTTGGTAAATGTTCCCCCATCCTGGTAAATGTACCTCATCCTGGTAAATGTACCCAATCCTGGCATGTTACCCCATCCTAGTAAATGTACCCCATCCTGCCATGTTCCCCCATCCTAGTAAATGTACCCCATCCTGGCACGTTCCCCTATCTTGGCATGTACCTCATCCTGGTAAATGTACCCCATCCTGGCATGTACCTCATCCTGGCATGTTCCCCCATCCTAGTAAATGTACCCCATCCTGGCATGTAACTCATCCTGGTAAATGTACCTCATCCTGGTAAATGTACCCCATCCTGGCATGTATTTCATCCTGGTAAATGTACCTCATCCTGGTAAATTTACCCCCATCCTGGTAAATCCTGATATCTTCACCATCCTGATATCTTACTCCATCCTGACAGGTACCTCCTCCTGGCATGTACCTCATTCTTGCATGTACCTCATCCTGGCAGTTTCCCCATCCTGGCATGCATCTCATCCTAGCATGCATCTCATCCTGGCATGTACCTCATCCTGGCAGTTTCCCCATCCTGGCATGCACTTCATCCTGGAACGTACCTCATCCTGGCACGCACCACATCCTGGCATGTTTTCCCCTATGCTAGCACTCCTCCCCCCCTGGCATGTTTTCCCCTATGCTGGCACTTTCCCCCCTGGCATGTTTTCCCCCATGCGGGCACTTTCCCCCCTGGCATGTTTTCCCCCATGCTGACATTCCCCCCTGGCATGTTTTCCCCCACGCTGGCACTTTACCCCCCTGGCATGTTTTCCCCTATGCTGGCACCTTCCCCCGGCATGTTTTCCCCCATGCGGGCACTTTTCCCCCTGGCATGTTTTCCCCCATGCTGACATTCCCCCCTGGCATGTTTTCCCCCACGCTGGCACTTTCCCACCCTGGCATGTTTTCCCCTATGCTTGCACTTCCCCCCTGGCACTTTCACTCCCTGGCATGTTTTCCTACATGCGGGAACTCCCCTCCCCCTCAAAAAAACAACAAAACAAACAAAAAAAAACCATACTCACCTTTCAGCACCCGCTCCACCGCTGCGCGCCGCTGGGTCCTCAAGTCCCGCGCGGCCACAAGCATCATTACGCCGGCGCCGCTTACTGATGCTCCTCCGTCTCCTAGGCAACAGACTTGCGACCTAGGAGGAGTGTCAGAGCGAGGAGAAAAGTCTCCTCTGTTCCAACACAACTGTGAACTGCCAGTAGTGCAAAGCGGCATGGTCAGGCGACAGCGCGCGTGCCGACAGAAGGGGCTCTGCGTACCCCGGCTGGCACGTGTGCCATAGGTTCGCCATCACTGCTCTAGAGGAAACTAAAAGTAAAAGCAAATGTAATGTGGCTTTTCACTAAGCAATTGGTCTGAATGTAACACAGGTAGCACAGATGGCAACCTACAGGTGCAATTTAAAAGTTTGGAGAATAAAAAATATAGAGACTAAATTATGATGCGAATTGGAATTTTTTAAAAATATACATTAGTAGGGATATGGTCTCAAGGGGTTTAAGAATGCATAAACACTGTACATATCCTTACACTGAACAGTATACCGAAGAGTGGAATAACATCCTCACATCTTGCTCATTAAAATTGATTGTGTTAATAGTGAAATATGAGAAAATGGAACTTTCCAGGACGCCACATGACAGCACAGTAGGAGTTGCTCCTTTGACCTTTACAGGGACAGGAAAAAACGCAAGAGGTTAAAAGCCCCTCCCCATCCCCCTTTCCTCAGTGTTTTTCCTGTCCCTGTACAGGACGGACGCAAGTCTTACCGTCGGAGGTACGGGGTCCAGGCGGATCGGGGGGGCTTGCTCTCTCCTTCCTGCTGGTCAAGCAGCCCCTGGCCGACACTTCTGATGCAGAGGTCCCTCAGCCGGCCGGTGGAGCGAGATCTCCCGGTAACGAGCCGCTTCCCTCAGGTGAGGGCTCTCAGCAGCCCGCTGTTTGCTGCCGGCCATGGGGCATTTCCGGGTCTGCGCAGGTCTTGCGTTCCAGCGTGACACGCACGCGGACGCATGCGCAGTACAGCGTTCACCGCAGTTCCGGGTTCGGAACATGGCGGTGGCCTGGGAAGCAGCAGGTGATCCAGGACGGAGCACGGAAAGGCGGGAATGGACCCTGACGTCGCACATCCAGGTAATAAAACCGGGGAACCGGGGGACGGCTCAGTAGTCTCTGTATTTCAACTTGTCATGGAGGAGGATGATCGATCAGATGCTGGAGCCCATACAGAGTCCCAGGGTCATGTGAGTGCAGGTGTACCGGGGTCGGACCAGGGTTACTACGGGTGGTCACTGATTCAGTCTCCCCCTTCCTTTTAGGAGTCTTCCACACGCACCAACACTATTCCTAGGAAAGCCCAGAGGAAAGCTGTCAGGGTTAAAAAATGTGCGGTCTGCCATGCACAGCTGTCAGAATCTTGTACAAAACAGTTATGTGATCCTTGTATAGCAGAATTGGTCTCCACTGAGCAAAATTCCCTGCTGACGGACATGAGAGCTATGATACGAGAGGAAGTACAGTCGGTCATTGCTAGTACATCATCTCAACAGGAATGTCGTGGTCCGCCTCACAAAAGACACCGACAAGACATGGAATTCTCTTCAGAAGAGGGAGAGATTTCTTATGACTCTGATTCTCAGTTAGATGAGGAGACGGCAGGTCCGGCTCCAGAGGAGGGCCATCGATATCTCTTTTCATCCTGTGATACAGATGAACTGCTCCGAGCTGTCAGAAAGACAATGATGGTGGAGGAGCAGGAGAAACCGAGGTCTGTTCAGGATGAAATGTTCGGTGGACTCAGGTCTCAACGCAATCGAGTGTTCCCTGTCAATTCTCATGTCAGAGCAATGATAATGGAGGAATGGCAGGAGGCTGAAAAAAAATTATTAATTCCCAGGGAATTTAGGGCTCGCCTCCCATTTGAGCTGAATGATATTAAGGACTGGGAAGATGTACCTAAAATCGATGTTCCGGTGGCTAAGGTAGCTAGAAAGACTGCTATCCCATTTGAGGATTCATCCGGGTTGAAAGACCCAATGGACAGAAAGGCAGACGGCCTTCTAAAAAAGGCATGGGAAGCTGCAGCCACCACTATCAAAACTAACATTGCGGCTACGTCCGTGGCCCGGTCCATGTCCAGGTGGTTAGATGACCTAGAATCCCTGGTGGCAGATAGGGCTCCCAGGGAGACTGTTCAGGAGTCTATATCCCTCCTGAAACTTGCCACAGGATTTATGGCAGATGCTTCAGCGGAAACTATTAGATTTTCCGCTAGAAATGAAACATTAACGAATTCCGCCCGCAGGGCCATATGGTTAAAAACGTGGTCAGGGGACTGCGCCTCTAAAAACAAATTGTGTGCTATCCCTTTTTCAGGTGTGAGAGTATTTGGTCCTGCTCTTGACGAGATCCTGGAAAAAGCATCTGATAAGAAAGGGGGATTCCCCGAGGAAAGGTATCGTCGGGGTCCTCCTACCCGTCGGTTTCGTCCCTTTAGAAATCCTGACTACAAAAGTAGGGGTAAAACGGGTAGATGGAGTTATTTTAAAGGAGGAAAAGACAGGAATACCTCCTTTGACAATAGAAAGCACCAAAATCGGTCCTGACGCCAGGGTGGGCGGACGTCTGGTGGAGTTTCAAGAGGCATGGGCACGTATCACGCCCAACCCTTGGGTTCTCCAAGTGGTATCAGGAGGTCTCATGATAGAATTCTCTCGGGTGCCCCCCGACAGATTTCTTCTCACTCAATTTCGCTCCCCAGACTCGTCCTACCAGCTCTGGTCAGAGGTCCAGAATCTGTTGCGCACCCGAGCAATACGTCCGGTCCCTCGTCGGGAACGCTTCAGGGGCCACTATTCCAGTCTATTTACTGTACTAAAACCATCGGGAGATGTACGCACGATTATCAATCTCAAGCCCCTAAACCGGTTTGTTCGTTACAAAAAATTCCGTATGGAATCCATCAGATCTGCTATCCCACTCATCGGTCAGCATTCGGTGATGGCCACAATAGATTTGTCAAGCGCATATTATCACATAGCTATACACCCCGCCAGTCAAAAATTCCTGAGATTTGCTTTGGAAAAACAGGGCGTAATCTATCACTACCAGTTCCGGTGTCTTCCCTTCGGCCTGTCATCCGCTCCCCGAACCTTCACAAAAGTTATGGCAGAGGTAGTGGCCCACCTCAGAACGCTGGGGGTCACCATCGTTCCATACCTGGACGATCTCCTTCTCATTGCAGCCAACCCAAGAGAATTGTCCCACCGGGTGGAGCTCGCTCTATTCCACCTCCGGAGTCTGGGGTGGATGGTGAACATTCACAAATCAAATCTACTGGCAGAAACCAGGAAAATTTTCCTAGGCATACTTCTGGACTCGGACGCAAGAATGTCATTCTTACCGACCATGAAGGTAAAATCACTTCAAAGCAGGATACGGGCCTTCTTAGACCAAAAGGCATGCACTGTCCGGGAAGCTATGCGGGTGTTGGGTCTGATGACGTCCTGTATCCCATGTGTGCGGTGGAGCCAGTTCCATTCAAGACCGCTACAGCAGCTGATTCTGTCCAAACCAGTGGGTCGCCACTGCTCGCTGACCAGCCGAACCGCCTTGAACCGCAAGATCATTCTTCCAGTACGGCTCCGCAGCATTCTGCGATGGTGGACAAACAAAGAACATTTATCAGTGGGGGTTCATTGGGACTACTCGCCATCAGTTACGCTCATTACCGACGCCAGCCAGACAGGTTGGGGGGCACACGTGGGCAAGGTGTCTTTCCAAGGGACATGGACACACCGGTTGATGACCTGCTCTTCCAACTACAGGGAGTTGAATGCAGTCTGGCAGGCCCTCAGCAGCAAACAGCACTTGTTCCTTTATCAACATGTACGTGTCCTCTCGGACAATGTAACGACGGTCGCGTTCCTCAGACACCAGGGCGGCCCGAGACACTACAAGTTACAAGCATTGGCGCACCTCATCTTCCGCTGGGCCGAAACCTCTGTTCTGTCCATTTCGGCTGTCCACCTGAAGGGATCAGACAATTGTCTGGCAGATTATCTCAGCAGGCACCAGATCGACCCCGCAGGTTGGTGTCTCAACAACGCGGTGTTCCAGTCGCTGATTGCCCGGTGGGGGACTCCTCATTGGGATCTGTTTGCATCCAGGGCCAACTCGAAGTGCAAGAACTTCTTCTCTCTCAATCCCAACGACCGACCTGCGGCAGTGGATGCGCTGTCTCAACCTTGGGTCATGGACCTGGCATATGCCTTTCCCCCTCTTCCATTGATTTCCAGAGTCCTTCAGAAGATAAGACAGGACAGGGCCACAGTCATCCTCATTGTTCCATTTTGGCCACGACGGAGCTGGTTCTCGCTCCTGAACAACATGGCGGTGGACGAGCCCGTTCTCCTTCCCCTGAGGGAGGACCTACTCAACCAGGGTCCGGTATTCCACGAGAATCTTCACAACCTTCATCTGTCGGCTTGGATCCTGAAGGGCGATTCTTGAGGGATAAGGGCTTATCCGCTGCAGTTATTACTACTCTACAAGCCAGTAGAAAGCCAGTTACCCAGACGATTTATCGGCGGATCTGGGCTCGGTTTTGTACCTTCCTCGGTGAGGAACCAAGGGACAGTGCCCGTCCGGACATTCCTCGGATCCTTGATTTTCTTCAGGAAGGTTTCCGCCAGGGCCTGAAACCCAGTACAATTAAGGTCCAGATCTCGGCGCTCAGTGTATTCTTCGATACTTCCCTCGCTTCTCATCCTTGGATTGTCCGTTTTGTCAAGGGCCTTCAGAGGTTGCGGCCTACTATTCGATCCACAGTTCCGCCATGGGATCTGGGTCTGGTTCTTAAGGGACTATGCGAAGGACCATTCGAACCTCTGGATGATATCTCCATTCAACATTTGTCCTTTAAAACGGCTTTTTTGGTGGCCATTACCACCGCAAAGAGGATTGGCGAACTGCAAGCTTTATCCATTCGTCCTCCATATCTCCAGGTCCTGCCTGACAGAATTATTTTGAAGCTTGATCCAACATTCCGACCGAAGGTGGTGTCTGTAGCTAATCTTGAACAGGAGGTGGTCTTACCGGCGGTATGTTCTTCCGACCGCACAGATGAATCCCTTCGCTTTCTGGATGTCAGAAGAGCGGTGCTGGCTTATTTGGAGGCTACCCGGAGCTGGCGGATAGATTCAACCCTTTTTGTACAATTTGCGGGTAAGAACCGAGGGAAGACGGTGTCTAAGACAACTCTGTCTCGGTGGGTTAGGTCTACTATTTCGGCTGCTTACCAGTCCGCAGGTCGCGAACCCCCCACTCACATTAGGGCTCACTCCACCAGAGCTCTGTCTACTTCATGGGCAGAAAGGGCGGGAGTTTCACTCGACCAAATTTGCCGGGCGGCGACGTGGTCTGGTCCCCATACGTTTTGTAAGCACTATCAGCTAGATCTTCTCACTGATCACCAAACATTGTTCGGTAGGAAGGTTCTACAGGCTATGGTCCCACCCGATTAGGGATTACTTTGGCATTCTCCTACTGTGCTGTCATGTGGCGTCCTGGAAAATAGGAATTACTACTTACCGGTAATGATGTTTCCAGGAGCCAACATGACAGCACTCTTATTTCCCTCCCGTTGATTATGTATCGTGTTGTTGTACGTTATGCATTAATAAAATAGTGTTATCTCCCATCCTGGTGTGGTACTTAAAAAATCACTGAGGAAAGGGGGATGGGGAGGGGCTTTTAACCTCTTGCGTTTTTTCCTGTCCCTGTAAAGGTCAAAGGAGCAACTCCTACTGTGCTGTCATGTTGGCTCCTGGAAACATCATTACCGGTAAGTAGTAATTCCTATTATTTGAAATCAAAAAGGATATCATGGAAACAAAGAAATCCCTGGAGAATTATGGAAATATGGAAACCATCAAAAATTTTAACCTAAAACTAAAAAAATAACACTGAAAAATTGGAAGATCAAATTATAGAAACAAAGAAATGCAAATTTCATAGAGACAATGTTGATTATGAAATTAACCAGGCAATATTGATTATGAAATTAACCAGATATATAAGTGGAAAAAAAGCGAACTCCATCTTAAAATGACTCCCTGGGAAGCGAGGAAAATATGAACAGTTTCACTAACTTGGATACATCGGGAAGATCATCAACATTGTGTATCACGGGAGGATTCAGTGGACTCTTTTCCACCGAGGATGGGTAATAGAGAAAACAACAGTCTCACACCCGGAACAAAAAAAGGGGCATAAGGGCAGGGAGAAAACATAAGTACAAGAAGATATCCGGAGAGGAGAAGGAAAAGATATCGTCCTGCCCAGCATGGAGGAACACATGTCCGTTCTATCCAACAAATAGATTTCTCTCCCGCAAATAGATTCAACCTTTTTAAAACGCTGCTTGATGTAAATAAACTGGCAAGGAACATAACTTTAAGATACAATTTTTTAATGATACATATTCAGATGTTGATACAGAATCAGGACACTGAAAATGCTACAAAAATCATCCCTGATTTCATGGAGTTGTTTGAATTGGTTACTTTGAGGCAATTACAAGCCAAAGTGGGCAATATGTACGATCTGGACTCCACCACATTCAAAATTGGCAATCCTGAATATTATCCAGTAAAGTCCAGACCAGGAATACTGGATAATTTTCAGGATATGATTGAACAAGATGAGAGAGAGTACCGAGGTGGGGCTGTAAGCAAAGTTCCTCCATTCCAGTGTAACAAACAGGCCCTGATGCAACACAGAGAAGGATGACACAGTGGTGACTTTACACAGTATTTATTACTCACGCAGGTCGATATAGTGGGGGGTGGAAACACAACGTGAGGTCACAAGGATACAGTATATTCAGTTTAAACATACTCAATAAACATGGATTCAAGATATACATATAATGGCCATAACCCTTATTAGCATGTTACCTTGAGAGCCACCCATAAAAACACTCCTTTAACCAAAGAAGATGTAACCCGTTTAACCACTGTCAGGTCACCTACAAATCTGGTCATTTTACTAGAGAGGTTATAAGCAGAGCGGGGCCTATGCCCCTTCAGCTACAATCCTGAGCATTTGGGATAGCTGAATATAACTAGCATTACACTTAAATTAAAATACATTCGCCCTTAAATACCGTGTAACACAGCAGGAGAAAATGGCCCAGGCCACTCCATGACCACGATCTTGACCGGAGGTGTCTATGGCTTGATTATATAGCACGGACTCGGGGTCTTGACCGGCAGCATCTGTGGCTTGACCGCATAGCTCGGCTCGGGGTTTTGATAGGTAGTGTCTGTGGGTGGCTCATGTAACTCAGGCTCAGGCACTTGACAGGCAGCATCAGTGGGTGGCTTACGGGAGTGATTTGACTCACACCCTGCAATCCGCTTAATAACTCCTTCGGCATGGAGGGTAATGTCCTGCACCCCTGCGCATTTGTTTGCTCGCTTCTGCTTCTTGACACCAATCCCATCCCTCTGTTGATATTGTAATGCTCAACGGTGTTGAGATGGCAAGCAAGAGTAGAATTGGACTCACTGGACAGGAGGGACTGGGGCATACCCTTTAGTGACTGGACTTTGGCAATTGACCCCCAGGACAGGAGAGGGACTTAGTTACAGACACAGGTGCAGGCAGGTACAGGTGGGCTGGCTGAAGCAGACAGTAAGGCAGGCACGGACAGGTATGGTGGGCATAGCAGGGACACACATGTTTGGGAAGGTAAACTCTGGAATAGGTAATGGGACAGGAGCATAGGACTGGACAACTAGCTAGAAGACAGAAGATTTACTAAAAACATTGTACAGGCATCTCCCCTAGTGGGAGGATGCCTTTAAGTATCTAGTGCCTCTCAGCAATAGACTGAGAGGTACTTCTAGGAAATGGCACATCAGCCCTTAAAGAGCTGGGCAGGTGTACGTTCGTGCGCCCTAAGCTTACTTTTGGAAGACCTGTGCTAAGTGCACAGGCCTTGTAAGGAGGAGGAGGCAGGAACACATATGGGTGGCTGTGGGAGTGCAGAGGAGGACACAGCCTGGCTGCGGCAGTGAGCAGGAGTTCCTGCTGGAGAAAGTCAGGGATGCCGACACTACAGTATCCCTCCCTCCTTATGCCCTCTCTCAAATAGAACCAGAACTAAGAAAGAAAAGCGATCAACCTTCCTATATGAATAATTATTTTATTGATGCAAGATATAAAGCACAGTGACAAACATACAAAAGAGAGGGTGTCCAATCCAGTGTGGACCACAGAGTAAAAATGATGGAAACCACAATAATGGATCTCATAACGATAAGGGCTATACACAATGGCCATAACATGTATAAATAACACTATCAGTAATTGTAGTGAGATCCAAAAGAGTCCAATGCGGGAGAAAATCTATGAATAACAGGCATAACTAACAGTATATCATAATCATTGCTTACCAGATTATCTCCCCACACACACTGGACGACACCCCACCCGACGGACGTGCGTTTCGGCGGATGCCTACGTCAGGGGTGGTGTCATGTCAGAAGCGTGCCAGTATAAAAAGAATCCTGGGACCAATCAGCCGATGGTAGTTCTGATGACGCATGAGCGTCCATAGCGACGGTCCACTACATCCGCCGCCGCGTCACGAGCCAGGCGACGCCCACCAGGCCACGCGGCGATCACATGACCGGGCGGGCGACGCCCACCCACAAGACACGGCGGAAGGATGCGTGGAACACGTCATCACTGAACACGCATGCGTACAACTACCAAAACGGAACTTAGAGAATGTAAGCCTCCACACAGCATATAATATTCAATCACCACCAGGTAGACCCATTGTGTCGGGTCGAGGGAGCTTTTTGGAGAACATCAACAGGTGGATAGAGTCTATATTGCACCCGTTTGTGGAGGAACTGCCCTCCTATATCAAGGATACGGGTGACTTCTTAAGAAAAATGGATGGATTATATATTGAGGATGGTACCATGATGGTCACCGGTGACATAGAATCGTTATATACGAATATTCGCCACGCCGACGGTCTCTCAGCAGTTCAATTTTTCCTCCGTGGCTCCAATCTGTCCGCGGTTTTTGTCTCACTGGTCATGGAACTCCTTGAATTCTCACTTACCCATAATTATTTTGTGTTCAAGGGGTCCTTTTATCTGCAGCTCCAGGGAACAGCGATGGGGGCATCCTTTGCCCCCTCCTATGCCAACCTGTTCCTGGGGCTGTGGGAGAGGGACCTCTCCCTGCCGGATCTGGAGTCGTCAATGGGCCGTGTCCTTTTATGGACACGGTACATTGACGACATATTCCTGATCTGGCAGGGGTCTGAGGGTGAATTGGAGGAGTTCATGGTGTTATTGAATGATAATGACAAGAACATTAAGATTATTCACCAGTGTAGTACGAGTGCTGTGGACTTTTTGGATGTCGCGGTGAGGAGGGATAATCTGAATAAAATCCAGACAGATATATTCAGGAAAGAAACATCTTGTAATATGCTTCTTCATGCTACCTCAGCGCATCCTGGATACATGGTGGGCTCGGTTCCGACTGGACAGTTCCTGCGGTTACGCAGGATTTGTTCAGTCGGATCTGAGTTTGAACATCGTGCACGAGAACTTAAAGATAGGTTCTTGGAACGGGGATATAGCAAGCGGGCAATTAAGCGTGCTTACAACAGAGCCAAACATGCCTCCAGGGATGATTTGCTATATACCCCTAAGAAAACGAGTGGGCTAGAACCATTGAGGTTTGTGACCAATTATCATTCCAGATTTCCACATATGAGGAGTTGTCTTGAAAAAGCATGGCCCATCTTGCTAACTGACCCTGTTTTATCCAAAATTCTTCCTGAACGGCCACTTATTTCTATACGGAGGTCCCAAAACTTACGTGACTTATTGGTGGCAAGCCACTATGAGGTAAAAGAATCTGTTCCATCTTTCCTTGACTTGGGTAAACGAATTGTTGGTTCCAGACCATGTGGACATTGTATAGCATGCACGAATATGGATCGTTGTGATCATTTCGTGGACTCATCAGGGGCAAAAAACTTTAATATTAGGAAATCCATCAACTGCACCACAAGTGCGGTTATATATTATGCGGTTTGCCCATGTCCCAAGATTTATGTTGGGATGACCACTCGTCCATTTAAGATACGCATTAGGGAACACGTCAATGGAATCAATGCCGCGGCTGATGAAATGGATATTTCTGGTTTAAAAACATTGCCGAAGCATTTTAGAATGCACCATAATTCTGATGGGTCATTGTTGAGGTTCCGTGGCATTGATTCCATTATAACCAATATTAGGGGAGGAAGAGTTGGGACCAATTTGGCACGTTTGGAAGCCAAGTGGATATGGACACTAAAAACAGTACAACCTCTGGGTTTGAATGAAAATATTGGTTTTTCTGCCTTTTTATGATCACTTTCTAAGTCATGCATTTTTATGTGTTTTTAATTCTATTTTAACTATTTTTACAGCTTTGTTGCCTGGTTGTCACATCCGCCATGTTGAAATACACAAGCAATAGCTACCAATTACGGACGAAATTCTTCTTACTACTACCTTGATGGCAATGTTATGATATATTGTTATATATATGTGTATATGTTTATGAATGTTATTGTTATTGATTTCATTGTTCCCATGAGGATTCTGATATATACCATAATAGTTATGGGTGAACATGGGTGATATTCTTATTACATATACCTTTCGGTAATTAGCCCACACGCGATTCCATATGGATTGTGTCACATATTAATGGACACATTTACGTATATGCTGTGTGGAGGCTTACATTCTCTAAGTTCCGTTTTGGTAGTTGTACGCATGCGTGTTCAGTGATGACGTGTTCCACGCATCCTTCCGCCGTGTCTTGTGGGTGGGCGTCGCCCGCCCGGTCATGTGATCGCCGCGTGGCCTGGTGGGCGTCGCCTGGCTCGTGACGCGGCGGCGGATGTAGTGGACCGTCGCTATGGACGCTCATGCGTCATCAGAACTACCATCGGCTGATTGGTCCCAGGATTCTTTTTATACTGGCACGCTTCTGACATGACACCACCCCTGACGTAGGCATCCGCCGAAACGCACGTCCGTCGGGTGGGGTGTCGTCCAGTGTGTGTGGGGAGATAATCTGGTAAGCAATGATTATGATATACTGTTAGTTATGCCTGTTATTCATAGATTTTCTCCCGCATTGGACTCTTTTGGATCTCACTACAATTACTGATAGTGTTATTTATACATGTTATGGCCATTGTGTATAGCCCTTATCGTTATGAGATCCATTATTGTGGTTTCCATCATTTTTACTCTGTGGTCCACACTGGATTGGACACCCTCTCTTTTGTATGTTTGTCACTGTGCTTTATATCTTGCATCAATAAAATAATTATTCATATAGGAAGGTTGATCGCTTTTCTTTCTTAGTTCTGGTGTTGTTGTGGCGATTTTTCCATGGTCCTTATATACCACACTTTAAATCTATGATAATTGGAGTATTTATTATAATTAGAATGGTGTGGATGTTGAAAGATAACTCTATTACCCTCTCTCAAATAGGCCTGAACAAAGTTTTTTTTCCTCCAGCAAGATTTTCATTATAGCTGTAGAAATGGCAAGTGGAAGGGGCAGGGCATGATGGCTGTTGCTTGAGAAGCCTCTTCATGGACCCTGAAAGGCAGATGGCACTGGCTTCCAAAATAGTCATTGAGGCTTCAGGAATCAGATTTCTTGTTACAATTCTCTAATGTCTCCAATGGAGCACCTCTTCTGTTTTCCG
Organism: Anomaloglossus baeobatrachus; assembly: GCF_048569485.1. Classification (NCBI taxonomy): domain Eukaryota; kingdom Metazoa; phylum Chordata; class Amphibia; order Anura; family Aromobatidae; genus Anomaloglossus; species Anomaloglossus baeobatrachus. The sequence goes on along the minus strand of NC_134361.1, from coordinate 149,961,579 downwards.
GTCCAGTGCAGACTTGTGGGCATGGAGCCAAGGCAGACCCAATGCCAGTGGACAGGACAGGTTTGGAAGCACCATAAAAGATATGTTCTCCAAATGCGAAGCTCCTACTTGAAATTCCACCTGCTCAGAAACTAAGTATAGAGTGGCTCATGGGGCCTCAGGGGTTACTCGTCACCGGGTCAGTAGTTTTGTGCGGTTGCTGTGATTGGCCTGACCCGGCTCCATGGCCCCGTCGGCTACATGTAAAAGACAAACAGACTGGTGCAAGGTGTCCGGTGTAGGGGCATGGAAGGAGGGCAAAGGGTCCCTGGAAGCGTCACTGGTTGCAGCGGTGACTGGAGTCTCGGTCTCCTCCGCCGCCGACCCTTCCTGCAACTTTTCCTCTTCCAGAAGCAGTGTTGGATGGGAATGGGGGATGCTTTGCAGCACCACCCTTGGTGCGCGGCCAGGAATCAGCCGCCGCTGCGAGATGTTGCTCTCCTCCGGGGTGATGTTAACGCAGCCCAGATAGTCCAGCTCCCCACAGGTGGAGTGAGCCCCAGGGAGGATGAGACCGAAGGCACAGAAGCGCAGGGCAGCAGCGCCGGCAATGACAAGGACAACACCGGGGTTGCAGTTCAAAGTTACTTTTACTAACAGTTCTTAAAGCTCCCCGGAGGTGCCGCTTTCTGCCGCCATGGATGGACTCCAGCCGGTCCCGGGTGATTCGGAGGCAATCACCGGTGTCTGTGGAAATGTGTGAAACCTTCCTCCTTGCACTTGATTGTGGATCACTGTGGCTTGAAACAACTTGGGGACCCCGCTGTCCCTGTTAAGTGTCCCTTCCCATGTGCAGGTGATGCGGGTCCTTGCCATGGGGCCTGGCTGTAAACCCGACCCTGGATCCTATATGTCACTATGCTCCGGGAAAATGGGTGGTGGGCGATGGGACATGAAGTCCCCAACCCCTGCAGATTTGTTAGAGTCCTTGAAGGTTCCCCAACCGAGGGCTCTGCACCCCGACTACACTGGCACTGTGGGAACGGTTAGGATCGACCTCAGCTTCCATGTCTCCTCTGTCTCACCATCTTCACCGGTCGCCTCTCGCCCTATTCCAGTCTCATTCCTGTAGACTCCGTACGGTGTTGTGGCCCCTAGTTCAGGGACATTGTCCACCAGTCTCCCGTCCCCAGGACCAGCCTTGCTCTCCTTCCTCTCTTAAGGCTGTCTGCTCTCTCCTGCTCCCAGACTGAACTGACTAGAAACTATCTGTGTTAGCTCAATTTCTCTGGCAGCCCCCACCCTTGGGATGACTTTTAGTGGTTGTTGCCCTGGTAACCTGGAATTTGCCAGACTATCTGGCTAACTGTGTAAGTGGTGAGTCATAGCTAGATGTTTTGTAAGTGAAAAAACAACACCAGTGATGAACTCCTTCATCACCTGAGTCCAAGCATTGCACGTTAAATGAAATGCAATGCCCTAAGGTGACTGAGCCTCAGGGGCGCTACGTAAGCATATTGGTTCTGTCCAGAGTGTTCCATCCACCGCAGACACTGTCAAAGGACTTTGGAGGTGTCGGACGGGGATCTGGTAGTGATCCACCACAGCCTGTTGAATGAAGTGACCAGGAGATCTGGAATCTAGGTGGGCTATTTCAAAAACAGAATACCTTTATGTAAAACAGACACGAACAGGGCCAATGAGTATTTGTTCTCACCAAGGGTGTCCCCTCCTACTGACCCTCGTGAAGATAGTCCACACCTCCGCAGTAGAAACTCAAGTTCATAGCTTGATGATGGACTTAACATTGTTCAGACATCTTATACGGTCAACTGCATGGGTTCAAAAGCAGGAGAGGCAACTGGAAACTGGGACAGCAGTAGCCTTTGGAGGGATGGAGCCAGATGTATAGGTCCCCTATCACATCTCACCTAGATGGATCGCACCTGGAACTTGAGGTCAACCAGGGTAGCCAAGGAAATCAGGTCATCCAAAGTAATGGGAATAGCACAACCTGACAGTTCATCCTTAACTCTCACAGAAAAGACCTCCGAAACGGTAAGCACCAGCACCTGATTATTCTAGCGTAGTTCTGAGGACAGAGTGCGAAACTGAACCGCATAATGGCCGACAGCGTGGACACCCTGCTGTAGCTGCAGAAGAGAGGACACAGCGGTGGCGACATGACCCAGCTCATCAAAAAACCTCTGGAAGGCTTTCAGAAATTCCAGGATGTAAAAGTTTCCCGAATCTCTTCTCTCCCACAGAGGGTTAACCCAAGTGAGAACCTCCCCACCGAGGTGTGACTTCAGGAAAGCCACTTTGGCCTGTTCCTTAGTGAACTGATGTGGCAAAAGTTCAAAGTGCAAGCAGCACTGATTAATCAACCCATTTCATTGCTTAGGATTGCCGTCAAAATGTGGTGGAACAGACAGACAAGGCCAGGATTTTGTTGGTGCTGATGATGTTGCCTGGACAGATGCCGATGAAACAGCCAGACCCAGGTCGTTCAGATAGGTGTTGCATAGTGACCCGAACTGTAAAATCCGTACCGGACACCTAATGTCCATGCACAGACCACGAACACAGACTTCTAAGTGAAGTCTGTGTTATTGATCAGGTTCGGCCACAAGGATAATGATAGAATTTAAAAAAAAAAAAAGGAAAAAGAAAGAATATAAGGAATAAATCAGGACTGTTATACGTTACCTACCGTCCCTGCAGCTGTAACACTACTTCCGAGTCTGATCATTAGCTCTTATACATATTCACTGCTTTTCCGGCCCAACATCAGTCCTGGTGTTTGTGATTGGTTGCAGTCAGACCGCGCCCCCACCCTGTGTGACAGAGACTGTGATTGGTTTAAATTACACATGCTGTCTGAGTCCCTATAGTGGTATAAAAATAAATAAATTTAATAGTGTAGGGTCCCCATATATTATGATACAGATTTGTTGCAGGAATTTGGTATATAAATTTCAGCTTCAAATCTACATCACGTGGCAAAAAAACACATCAAATCGCAATGCGATTTTTGACAGGAAATGCACTATTGGTGCAGGAGTTTGGTGTATAAATTCCAGCACCAAATCTGCATCTCTTGGCTTGATTAAGACCACACGACAAAACGTGTAGATCTGAGCTATCTACCCTATTCCTTGTTTTTTGTTGTATATGCCTGATATTTTTAAACTGAATAATTAAAAGCTAATTTTTACCTACCATGGTCTTAAGGATTGTGCTGGATTTCTTAACTTGTTTCACCCTAAGCTTACTCCCGGGGGACCTATAGCAGGAGGAAGCAGGAGCACATGTGGGCAGCCATGGGAGTGCGGAGGAGAACGCAGTCTGGTGAGTGAGTGAGTCTGAGTCCTTGCTGGGGAGAAGCAGGGTAGTGCAGGGATGCCAGCCCTACAGAAGCCCTGCTCTTATAAATCTTCCTGTTGCACCACTCCTGTTACCTGACATGGTGTGTCCCTGAATTTCTTCCCCAGATGAAACAGTTGTCCAGTTCTTTTGTTCCAGGTGGTTTCCTCGACCAGCAGAGGGCAGTGATCTCTCACCGAATCTATTAGGCTATGTGCCCACGGGCGCTCGTACCTGCGGATGTATCCGCAGGTACGAGCGCATGTCTCCCGCAGCTGCTCGCCGATGTCCACAGCTATTTTTAGCTGCAAGATTCCAGCGGAATAGCTGCAGGAAATATGCGGACATTCATGCGAATTACCTGCGGACGTCCCGGCCTCTATCTCCATAGCGGAGGGCCGGGACATCCGCAGGTAATTCCGCATGAATAATTGACATGCAATTATACGTGCGGATGCGGACATCCGCAGCATGTTCGGCAGCCGCACTTTCCGCAGCGTGGACACAGCACTCCCCAAGTCCCATAGGATAACATGGGGAGTGACTGTACATGCTAAAACCTGCGGATTTATCTGGAAAATCCAGAAAAATCCGCAGGTTTTCCGTGGCAAAATCCGCAGAAACAAGCTCCCGTGGGCACATAGCCTTAGACCTGAGGGAATCAGCAAGCTGTTGTGTCCACTTCCCTACACTGTTGTCTTCCAGTGGGGCACATCCGCAGAGGCTCAAGTCGGCATCCTATGAAAGACAGGTATTTGTCCTTCATTACCTGATGATAACATAACTGGCTGCAAGACTGCTGCTCAGTCCTAGTGCCAGCAGGTTCCTGTAGTTAAGACTCTTACATTCCTGTCTTCAGTGTCATAAAAATTACACCTGTCAGGTCAGGACAGGAGACCATACCAACAGGGTCCTAAAAGGGAGCTGTCATGATTGATTCCTGGCTCAGCTGGAGCTGAGCCTTTTTTTAGTGTCACTTCTAATGCAGGTCACGTTAGGGGTTAATCCTTCCTGCCTCATTCTGGAGGTAAGGCTGCTTTATTAGGGCACTGTCTCTCTTGGACTTCGCCAGTGATATTTCTGGCTCTGCTGTGTTCTGCTCTTGAGTGACCTGTTGTCTGCCCTGCCCCCTCCTGACCTCCGTGTTCACCTGACCTGTTAACCTCCTCTGTTGTCTGTTTCCATCAGTGTCTCTCCCGCTGTCTCCCTGTTCGTTCCTTATCTGTTTACCTTTATTCTGTCTTGTCTTCCCACTCCCCCTCGCTTCTAGGCTCTGATTTCCCGGCTACTGACTATTTGCTTCCCTCTGACTACGTTTAAGCTGGTGTCACACTAAGCGACAGCGACAATGACGTCGCTGTTACGTCACCATTTTCGGTGACGTAACAGCGACCTTGTAAGTCGCTGTTATGATCGCTGCTTAGCTGTCAAACACAGCAGAAGCAGCGATCATACCGTCGCTGTGCTACATGTGCAGAGAGCAGGGAGCCGCGCTTAGCGCTGGCTCCTTGCTCTCCTAGGTACAGTACACATCGGGTTAATTAATCCGATGTGTGCTGCAGCTACATGTCACAGTGCAGAGAGCAAGGAGCCGCGCGCACTGCTTAGCGCTGGCTCCTTGCTCTCCTTGCTACAGTATACATCGGGTTAATTACCCGATGCATACTGCAGCCACATGTCACAGTGCAGGAGCCGGCACTGGCAGCAAGAGCGGAGGCTGGTAACCAGCGTAAACATCGGGTAACCAGGGAAAGGTCTTCCCTTGGTTACCCGATGTTTACGCTGGTTACAGCTTACCGCAGCTGCCAGTGCCGGCTCCTGATCGCTTCATTTCGTCGCTCTCTCGCTGTCACACACAGCGATGTGTGTGTCACAGCGGGAGAGTGACGACCAAAAAATGAAGCTGGACATTCAGCAACGACCGGCGACCTCACAGCAGGGGCCAGGTCGTTGCTGGATGTCACACACAGCGACAGCGACGGGACGTCGCTGCAACGTCACAGAAAATGGTGACGTAGCAGCGACGTCGTTGTCGTCGTCGTTATGTGTGACACCAGCTTTAGACTTTGCCCTTGTGCACTTACAAGACCTCATGTTGTGACACGGCTTTCTGACGATTCTACTGCCATCTGGTGGGCTTGACTAGTATTACCTCTGCTAGGGAATTCCCTGCTCATACGTTTCCTCCACTTTTACACCCCCTAGTGGTTTACCAGCTAACTACCTTCTCAGATAGTTTCAGGAATCCTCTCAGTCCCACATTACTGCGCTGTACTGCTATTGTACATCTTAGAGTACAGCGTGACATTATCACTGGCCCTTACATTTTTACCCCTATGGATCCGTTACGTATCCTTACGGATCAGATGTCTAATTTGACTCAAATGATCCAGGACTTATCCATTGAGCATAGAGCCCTAGCCTCTTCCCATACTCAACTCCAGGGGGAGCTTGCTGCTGCAGTAAAGGCTTTCCAGGGTTCATGGCTCAATCACAGCCCGGTCCCGTAGATGTATCATTCCATTCTCCAGAACCCACGGTCATGCTCCCGGATAAGTTTTCCGGAGAGAAGGAGAGGTTTCACACGTTTTGGGAGAGCTGTAAATTACTTTTTTCTCTTAGACCCCGTTCCTCTGGGGATGATAGTCAGCGGGTGGGGATAATAATTTCCTTGCTTAGGGAGGGACCTCAGACTTGGGCCTTTTCTTTACCTCCGACAGCCCCTGAGCGTATGTCTGTGGATAGGTTTTTTGACGCCCTAGGACTTATTTATGATGAACCAGACCAGGTCATGGTGGCAGAGGACAGGATCATGGGTCTCTCTCAGGGTAGACGCACTGCAGAGTGGTATTGTTCTGAGTTCAGGCAGTGGTCTACGACGGTTTCCTGGAATGATTCTGCTCTGAGATGCCAGTTTAGGAGAGGACTCTCTGATCATCTCAAGGACGCTCTGGCCCTTCATCCTCCACCCAGTTCTTTGGAGGAGGCCATGACCCAGGCAGTACAGATGGATCGGAGGTTGCGGGAGAGAGGAGTGACCCTGCGGAAAACCTCATTATGCCCGGTCAAAGCTGAGGTTGTTCCACTTGCGGAGCCCATGGAGGTCAGTGCCACAGATTCCAAGGAGAAGGAGAGGAGACGACAACGGGAGTGGAAATTGTGTTTCTACTGTGGAAGTCTGGGACATTGGAGGAAGGACTGTCCTACCTGTCCTCCTGCTACTAAACCGTCGGGAAACGCTTAGGTCTGGGTGATGTTCGAGGAGGTCACCCAGACCCTCAGGTACCCTTTTCCTCTTTCCAAATTTGCTTGAGGTGGAACTTGTAATAGGAGACTGTTGTATTTCAGCCTCTGCTTTCGTGGACTGTGGTTCCTCCATGAACTTCATTGACTCCAGTATGGTTTCCAAAGCTAAGATAGGGACAGTTAGGCTAGAGACTCCGGTTCACATTATTGCTATTGATAGGACACCAATGTCACGAAATGTGGTTGAATTTGTCTGTGAGGAATTTTTGCTTAAAGTGGGGTCCCTTCATCATGAACTTATTTCATGTTATATCATGGATAATCTCCCTGCGGGACTGGTGCTGGGATTCCCCTGGTTGCACATGCATAATCCTGTAATTGACTGGGACTCTCGCGATATTGTTAAATGGGGTCCTAAATGTACTAATGGTTGTCTTATCACTTTTCAGGTGTCTTCAACTAATCTGGAGGGTATTCCGGAGTACCTGAAGGATTTTGGAGACGTGTTCTCTGAAAAAGAGGCTGAGGTCCTGCCACCACACCGTCCTTACAATTGTGCTATTAACCTGGTTCCAGGTGCCAAATTACCCAAGGCCCGTTTGTATAATCTTTTTGGCCCGGAACGCACTGCCATGAAAAATTACATATCTGATAGTTTACGTAAGGGACACATCCGTCCTTCTGTCTTGCCTGTTGCTGCTGGCTTCTTTTTTGTTAAGAAGAAGGATGGTGGCCTACGCCCTTGCCTCGATTTTCGGGAACTTAATAAGATCACGGTGAGAAATACCTATCCACTTCCACTCATCCCGAATCAGTTATCTGGAGCTAAATGGTTCTCCAAGCTTGATCTCAGGGGAGCCTATAACCTCATTCGCATTCAGGAAGGGGATGAGTGGAAAACGGCATTCCTTACCTCAGAGGGCCTTTTTGAAAACTTGGTCATGCCTTTCGGCCTTACTAATGCTCCTGCAGTGTTTCAGAATTTTATGAACGATATTTTCTCTGAATTTATTGGCCGTTTTATGGTTGTGTACCTAGATGATATTCTTGTCTTCTTGTCCAACAAAGAGTCTCATATTGATCATGTACGTACAATACTTCATAGGTTACGGGAGAATTCCCTATTTGCTAAACCTGAAAAATGTACTTTTTGTGTCCAAGAAATCACCTTTCTAGGTTTTATTCTGTCTGCTGATGGTTTTCGGATGGATCCCAGAAAAGTACAAGCCATTTATAATTGGGTGCAACCCAGAGATGTCAAGAGTCTGCAGCGTTTTCTGGGTTTTGCCAATTATTACAGGAAATTTATTAAAGGGTTTTCTCAAGTGGTCAAGCCACTCACGGATCTCACCCGCAAGGGGGCTGATCTTAGTGAGTGGTCACCGCAGGCGATAGAAGCATTCCTGAGGTTAAAGGAATGTTTTATGACTGCTCCTGTACTTGTTCAACTTGACCTCTCTTAGCCGTTTATTGTGGAGGTTGATGCTTCAGAGGTGAGTGGTGGGGCAGTGCTCTCCCAAGGACCCGCTACTTTAACTAATTTAAGACTGTGTGCCTTCTTCTCCAAAAAATTTTCTTCTGCTGAGAAAAAATTATGATGTGGGGAATTGAGAGTTGTTGACCATAAAGTTGGCCTTCGAAGAATGGAGACATTTTTTGGAGGGGGCTGTTCATCGGATCACTGTTATTACGGACCATAAAAACCTGTCTTACATCGAGTCTGCTAAACAGTTGACTCCTAGACAGGCTAGGTGGTCGCTTTTTTTTTCCCGTTTTCACTTTTCCATTACTTTTCGGCCCGGTTCTAAGAATGTTAAGGCAGATACGTTGTCTCGCAGTTTGGATCCGTTTTCACCTCCCGAACCTCCTTCCTCCATTTTTCCTCATGGGGTAGTCGTTGCTGTTTTATCCTCCGGATTGGAGGCTGAGATTCGTGTTGCACAGGCATTGGCCCCTCCTTCATTGCCCGATGCCAAATTGTTTGTTCCTGTCCAGTTTCGATTGCGGGTTCTCAAGGAATTTCATGACTCTGTGCTTGGTGGTCATCCAGGGGTCCCAGCTACTGGTAAGGCTATTGCCAGGTTGTTTTGGTGGCCCTCTATGTACTCCAATGTCGCCGTGTTTGTGTCTGCTTGTGATGCGTGTGCACGTGCTAAAGTTCCCCATAACCGGCCGGCCGGGGAATTAGTGCCCTTACCAATTCCGGATAGGCCCTGGACTCATTTGTCCATGGATTTTATCACTAATTTACCTGTTTCCGCTGGCAAAACTGTTGTTTGGGTGGTGGTGGACAGATTCAGCAAACAGGCGCATTTTGTTCCCTTGTCGGGAATCGGATTACCTAATGCTGAGACTCTGTCCAAATTGTTTATTGAACAGGTGGTTAGATTGCATGGCATCCCTGTTAACATTGTGTCCGACAGGGGGGTTCAGTTCGTTTCCAAATTTTGGAGGGCATTTTGTAGATGGCTGGGTATTGAGTTGTCCTTTTCTTCATCTTACCATCCCGAGACCAATGGGCAGACTGAGAGAACTAATCAGTCATTGGAACAAATTCTGCGGTGTCTGGCTACGTCTCAGCAGGACGATTGGTGTTCCTCACTGCCTATGGCTGAGTTTGCTTTCAATAACCGGGTCCATCAGTCCACGGGTACTACTCCATTTTTTTGTAACTATGGATACTATCCCCATTTCGGTGAATTTTCCAGACTTGATTCTGGGTGTCCTGTGGCTGATTCTGCAGTTCAGCAGTTGGAGGAGGTTTGGAGGGAGGTCCGGCATAATGTTGAGCTGGCTTTAGGGCGGCAAAAGCGCTCTGCTGACAAGAGACGATCGGTAGGATTTAATTTTCAGGTGGGGAATAAAGTTTGGTTGTCTACCGAAAACATTCGTCTGAGAATTCCGTCCACTAAGTTGGGTCCAAAATTTATTGGTCCGTATGAGGTCATCGAGATTGTCAACCCAGTGGCTTTTCGTCTGCAGTTACCGCAGTCCTTTCGCATTTCTAATGTGTTTCACAAATCTCTGCTCAAGCCTTTTGTTCCTTCTGTTTCCGAGTGTCCTCATCCCCCTCCTCCCGTTTCGGTGGATGGTCAGATGGAACACGAGATTGAGCGCAGCATCGATTCTCGGCGGGTCCATAGTTCGCTTCAGTACTTGGTACATTGGAGGGGTTACGGACCGGAGGAGCGATCCTGGGTTCCGGCACGATCTGTCCATGCTGACCGACTTACTCGTGCCTTTCATAGAAGGTTTCCTGGGAAACCTGGGGGTCCGGTGGCCCCCCCTTGAGCAGGGGGTACTGTCATGATTGACTCCTGGCTCAGCTGGAGCTGAGCCGTTTCTTTAGTTTCACTTCTAATGCAGGTCACGTTAGGGGTTAATCCTTCCTACCTCGTTCTGGAGGTCAGGCTGCTTTATTAGGGCACTGTTTCTCTTGGACTTCGCCAGTGATATTTCTGGCTCTGCTGTGTTCTGCTCTTGAGTGACCTGTTGTCTGCCCTGCCCCCTCCTGACCTCCGTGTTTACCTGACCTGTTAACCTCCTCTGTTGTCTGTTTCCATCAGTGTCTCTCCCGCTGTCTCCCTGTTCGTTCCTTATCTGTATACCTTAATTCTGTCTTGTCTTCCCACTCCCCCTCGCTTCTAGGCTCTGGTTTCCCGGCTACTGACTATTTGCTTCCCTCTGACTACGTTTAGACTTTGCCCTTGTGTACTTACAAGACCTCATGTTGTGACACGGCTTTCTGACGATTCTACTGCCATCTGGTGGGCTTGACTAGTATTACCTCTGCTAGGGAATTCCCTGCTCATACGTTTCCTCCACTTTTGCGCCCCCTAGTGGTTTACCAGCTAACTACCTTCTCAGATAGTTTCAGGAATCCTCTCAGTCCCACATTACTGCGCTGTACTGCTATTGTACATCTTAGAGTACAGCGTGACTGGAGCTGTCTCGACCATTAAAGAGGCAAAACACAGGGTGTGAAATTTGTGGTGTTGGCGGACCATCCCCCGTGCAGGATTTAGATGCCATTTTCTGAACTCAGGGACACTAAGGCTAAGTTCACATTTCTGTTGTTTTGCGTCAGTCACAATCAGTTGTTTGACTGATGCAACAGATGCGTTGCAGATAGTGGCACAACTGATGAGAGTGATGCTGCAAAAAAACGATCCTTTGTTTGGGGTTTTTTTACTGTTTTACCGGCGGCCGGCTTTTGTGAACGATCAGCTGAACGCCCAGCGGCCAACTTTTGTGATCAGCTGATCGTTCACAAAAGCCGGCTGCCGGCCGATCAGCTGATGGTTTACAAAAGCGGGCTGCCGGCTGATCAGCTGATCGCTTCAGCCACTGGAACTGAATTTACAGTCGATCATGGTTTTTTACTGTGCGCTTGCTCACAGTAAAAAAAACGATCCACCGCACACAAAAAACATTACATTCAGCGTTGCTCCCGCCTGATGGTCAGTCAGTAAACAACTGATCCGTCATGCGGCGGTTGCAACGCAGGGCCATCACTCACAATCCGTCGCCAATAGAAGTCTATTGGGAAAAAAACGGATTCCTGCAAAATATTTTGCAGGATTGTGACTGATGCAAAACAACGCAAGTGTGAACTTAGCCTAACTCGGTGCAGTACAGTCTCAAGCACTACATCATTATTCTATCTAGATACTGGAAGACCTGACAAACGGTCATCTCTTATCTCGTACTTCATACAGTCAGTATATAGGTGACACAGAGAGGTGTAGTATCTGCAGTTCCTGTAAGATGAGCAGAAACAATAGCTCTATCACAGCAGAGAAACTCAAAGAATGTTTTAGAAGGGACCTGCCAGATAACACTTGGTCATTAAAGGGATTATCCAGCTTATTTTACTTATTTTTTGTTATTTCACTATTGGGCTACATTGGGGCAGGTAAGTAGATAGCAACTACGTATCTGCCCTGCTGTCAGCCCCTCTCCCTGGCTCAGAGTGGTCATGTGACCGCTCCTGCTGGGATTTTGCTGCTTCCTGTGATGATATGTCAACAGGGGCAGGACCTTGTAGACGGGCATCACAGCCGACGTCATGTTGCCGCCCTGCAGCCGACCAGGTCCATTGCGATGAGGCCCTGTCAACCTTCCCCGCCCCCTTCCCACATTCCATACTCTTCCCCACTCCCTGTTCATAGCTATCTGTGCCCTGTATGTTCCCGGGTCTTGGACAAACAGGGTTGCCCTCTCTGTCTAGGACACCGTCAGCGCTATTTGCCACAGCTCATTGTGATGTATGGTGCCTGGGTAACTGTGTCCCCCCTCCCCCGTGCGCTGTCTCTCTCCTCACACTGTGATGAATGCAGCCAGGAGCAGAGATCAGGGACGTCACCTGACACCAGCGAACAACAGCACTGAGCTCTGCATCACCTAGCTGTAAGGAGGCTGCACTCATCATAGCACAGAGAAGATAACGTATGGGTGAGAGAGTGGGGGCAGAGAAGAGAGTGCAGGGGGAGAGAAGTCAGTGCACGGGTGAGATACAGAGTTGGGGGGGCGGCAGAGAAGAGAGTGCAGGGAGAGAGAAGACAGTGCATGGGTGAGAGACAGAGGGGAGGGCGTCAGAGAAGAGAGTGCAAAGGGGAGAGAAGACAGTGCAAAGGAGAGAGACAGAGCGGGGGGGGCAGCAGAGGAGAGAGTGCTGGGGCAGAAAAAGTGCATGCGTGAGAGACAGAGCGGGGTGCGGCAGAGAAGAGAGTGCAGGGGGAGAGAAGACAGTGCACGGGTGCACGGAGGACAGACAGAGCGGGGTGAAGGGGTGTCTGGGGGGGCAGAGGAGACAGAGTCCATGAGGGGGATTATATATATATATATTATATAACTCTAGGTGTGTGTGTGGGTGGCTGTATGTGTGTTTGAGTATATGTGTGTATATCTCCTATAGACTCACATTGGGGGCTATATACAATAGTATTCATTACATGGTATTCATTTATCTGTCAGGTGCTGGGGCAGAATCCTGACAGCCAATGAGTGTGCAGAGGGCGGGCAGAAGGCGGGTATGGATAGTGCGGTTGGACGGTGCCAGCTCTGACTGAAGTTTGGCACAAGAATATTTCATGTTCGGTTGAGCTGCAGGTAAACAAAGAGCTGCAGAGAATAAAGGGATAATTCAAGAGGAACAAAAGTTAGAAAACAAAAAAAAAATAATGTAGGGATGTTTTATATGACAATACAGTACAGATTAGCTTAAAAATTTTTTTGGAGTTTATGTCAGACAACTCCTTTAAGGAGCAAATAAGAAAGCAGCGGAGACACCATCACGTGTTTCTCAACGCTGCCAGGAAACTAGCCAGGTCTTTCACCGGGAAGGAACAACCACGGGAAGGGCAGTCTCCAGTCAAGGAGACCACCTATACCAAACATGGTATCCATCCACAGACAGCCGTTTCGGGGTATTTTCCCCTCATCAGTGTGGAGTAGGAATCTGACTAGTGGGGGCAATGCCTAGTAAAAGACTACTTAAGCAAGCATTGTTGACCTTAGGGAGATCAACATATCCACTGCGGAGACACCATCACGTGTTTCTCAACGCAGTGATTCTAGAGCAACGCCCCCTGGGAAGTATGCAAATAAGAATGCAGCGGAGACACCATCACGTGTTTCTCAACGCTGCCAGGAAACTAGCCAGGTCTTTCACCGGGAAGGAACAACCACGGGAAGGGCAGTCTCCAGTCAAGGAGACCACCTATACCAAACATGGTATCCATCCACAGACAGCCGTTTCGGGGTATTTTCCCCTCATCAGTGTGGAGTAGGAATCTGGCTAGTGGGGGCAATGCCTAGTAAAAGACTACTTAAGCAAGCATTGTTGACCTTAAGGAGATCAACATATCCACTGCGGAGACACCATCACGTGTTTCTCAACGCAGTGATTCTAGAGCAACGCCCCCTGGGAAGTATGCAAATAAGAAAGCAGCGGAGACACCATCACGTGTTACTCAGTGCTGCCAGGAACGCTGCCAGGAACCCCGAAACGGCTGTCTGTGGATGGATACCATGTTTGGTATAGGTGGTCTCCTTGACTGGAGACTGCCCTTCCCGTGGTTGTTCCTTCCCAGTGAAAGATCTGGCTAGTTTCCTGGCTATGTGCCCACGAGACTCTGTACCCGGGGATTTTGTCGCGGAAAACCTGTGTATTTATCTGGATTTTCCAGATAAATCCACAGGTTTTAGCAAGTACACTCCCCATGTTATCCTATGGGACATGGGGAGTGCTGTGTCCATGCTGCAGTACGTGCGGCTGCGGAATATGCTGCGGATGTACCGCAGCTGCAAATAACTGCATGTCAATTATTCCTGCGGAAATACCTGCGGAATTCCCGGCCCTCCACTATGGAGATAGATGCCGGGACTTCCACAGGTAAGTCGCACGAATGTCCGCAGGTTTCCCGCAGCTATTTCGCTGGAATCCCACAGGTATGTATTGCTGCGGATTCCGGGGAGCAGCTGCGGGAAACCTGCGGCCGTACCTGCGGATATATCCGCGGGTACACAGTGCCGTGGGCACATAGTCTTAGAGCAGCGAAAGGAGAAAATGTCAGAGGATGCAGCCGAGGAGGGGCAGGAGGACCTAACTCTATGCCGGGTCTCAGAACAATTACTACAAACCATCTCAGTATGTAGATGCTCACTGTCAGGAAAATTGAGGAGGTTCAGTCTGATGTTAGTCTTTTACACCAAGACATGCAGGCCTAAGTGGCTGTATCTCTGAAGTGGAATCCAGAGAATCTGATTTGGAGGAAAAACTTTCCCATATGGTGACCAAACTAAACAAGGTGGCTGGGTCAGCTGATGCATGGCGTCAAAAAGAGAATAATCTTGTAAACCGACTTTGCCTCTGTAATCTCAGCGTTATATGCTTGACAGAGAGACCCGAAGGTAAACATACTGAACAATTTATTGAAACCTGGCTGAAATCCAATTTGGTAAATTTATTATCCTCCATGTTTGTAGTGGAGAGAGCTCATAAAATCCTGGCTTAGCCCCCGTCTCCAGGAACCCCCCCCCCAGACCATTTCTGGAGCGACTTGTGAATTGCAAAGGCAGAGATGTTGTTCTACACGTGGCAAGACAAAGAGGCCCTCTCCAATACAACAACACAACAGTCACCATATTCCTGGATTCCTCTGTGGACATCCAAAAACAGAGAGCCCAGTCCAGACAAGTAGGATGCAAAGAGGAAATTTAAAGATTGGAACATTTCCTACTCTATGATTTACCCAGCCTATCTTTTGATCATCTATGTGGGATCTACAATCTTTATTCCAAGTAAAGTATTGGAATAGTTACAACTCTACACTATACCAAGATAGGAAAAATGTTAAAGGGAACTTAACAGGTCCCCCGTGCCCCCAGAACCAGCAGCAGTTGTATCTTCCTATCTAAATTCCATGCAGTGGCGTAACTAGAGTTTGATGGGCCCCGTTGCAAAGTTCGGACCTGGCCCCCCTCCACGTACACCGACACTTAGGGTACGGGATAATGACACTGACACTCGGGGTACGGGATAATGACGCTTGACACTTGGCTCTTACTCTCAGCACCCAGGTTTCCCATGATCTAAAATCCTTCTATCAGCACCCAGCTTTCCTATGTTCTGATATCCATCTTGTCCTCGGCACCCAGCTTCCCCATATCAGAGCATGGGAAAGCTTGGCGCTGAGAGAAGATGTATAGCAGAGCATGGGAAAGATGGGCGCTGAGGGAAAGAGCCTTTTTCCCTCAGCACAAAACGTTTCCCATTCCATGCTTGTATTTTTGTCCCCCCTCGTATATAGATCTCCAAATACTGTAATGGCCCCCACATAGTCTTCCATGTAGTATAAAGGGTCCCACATAACCCTTCATATAATAGAATGCACCCCCATAGTCTTTCATGTATTATAATGCATTTCCCATACTTCTCCATGTATTATAATTCACCCCATAGTACTCCATATATTATACTGCACCACATAGTCCTCAATGTTTTACAATGCACCCCCATAGTCCATGAATGAGGTAGCCTCCATAGTCCTACATATATTATAATGTAGCCCCTTTAGTCCTATATGTATTATAATGCAGCCCCATACTCCATGTAAAGTATAATGCACCCCTATAGTCTATGTATAAGGTGTCCTTCATTTTGTATAATGCAGCCCCCACCAGGCCTCCATGTATAAAATGCAGCCCCCAACAGGCCTCCATGTGTAGAATGCAGCCTAAACCAGCCCTCCATGTGTATAATGCAGCCCCCACCAGGCCTCTATGTGTATAATGCTGCCCCCCACCAGGCCTCCGTGTCTATAATGCAGCCCCCACCAGGCCTCAAAAATTTATTTTCCTGAGGAAGGAGACGGATGTCTCTGAAACGCATAGGAACTGTCCAATAAAAAGGAAATCTTTTTTTACACGCATCTGTGGTTTTTAGTGCGGCATAAACCAGGTCTTCTCTTCTACCTGTGTGATGCAGTATTTGCGGCGGCAGTGGTGTAATTCAACTGAAGATTCATCAGAGAAATTCACCTTCTGCCTCTTTTCCAGTGTCCATCTCTTTAGCAGGCTGTGGGACTTGGCAAATGCCACACTTTTTTTAATTGCCTTTTGTTTAGTGCTTGCTTCTGTGCACTGATTCGACCATGGAGGCCATTTCGAGACAGAATCCTACAAACTGTTCTAGTTGACACAGGGACTTGAAGTGACTAGGCCTGTTGGAGCTCAGCTGCAGTGGAAGAGGGGCCGGCTTTGGATTTTCTAACCAACAAACGTTCCTCTTGAGCAGTTGTCTTGCGGGGTCTGCTGGACCTGGGCTTGTCAAAAACATCTACAGTCCCTTCAAATCTTTTTTTAATTCTTTATACTTGACGCTGAGACACATTAAAGGTGCCAGCCACCTCTGCAGTGGATCTGGTCTTCAGCCATAATCAACGCTTTGGTCGCAGGGTGGATTTTTGGCATGTTGTCAGAGCTCAAGTTGCAGTTTAACTGAAGGTCTGTCGTGCTGGGTTTCTTTTTATACACAACCTCTAATTAACCAGTCATTTAGTGAGCACAGGTGAGGATGTAAACTAGGATGGGGTGCATTATATGACAAGGCGACAAAACTTTTGTATTGCCAAAATCTGACCTTTCTGTATTCATTAAATGATCAATATTTCAGCTTTGCAGCAACTTTATTTTCATAACCTAAACCAAATTTGGGAGGGTTTCAGCTTTCAAAAGAGTAATTTATGAATCCAAGGGATGAATTTAAAGTCAGGTTATAAGCTTTTATTTACATAACATGGATAAGCGACAGAACTTCTGTCAGGGACTGTGTAATGCAGCCCCCACCGGGCAACCATGTGTATAATGCAGCCCCCACCAGGCCTCCCTGTGTATAATGCAGCCCCCACCAGGCTTCCATGTGTATAAGGCAGCCCCCACCAGGCCTCCATTTGTATAATTCAGCCCCCACCAGGCCTCCCTGTGTATAATTCAGCCCCCACCAGGTCTCCATGTGTATAATACAGCCCCCACCAGGTCTCCATGTGTATAATGCAGCGCCCACCAGGCCTCCCTGTTTATAATGCAGCCCCCACCAGGTCTCCCTGTGTATAATGCAGCCCCCACCAGGCCTCCATGTGTATAATGCAGCCCCCACCAGGCCTCCATGTGTATAATGCAGCCCCCACCAGGCCACCATGTGTATAATGCAGCCCCCAACAGGCCTCCCTGTGTATAATGCAGCCCCCACCAGGCCTCCCTGTTTATAATGCAACCCCCACCAGGCCTCCTTGTTTATAATGCAGCCCCCACTAGGTCTCCCTGTGTATAATGCAGCCCCTACCAGGCCTCCATGTGTATAATGCAGCCCCCACCAGGCCACCATGTATATAATGCAGCCCCCACCAGGCCTCCCTGTGTATAATGCAGCCCCCACCGGGTCTCCCTGTGTATAATGCAGCCCCCACCAGGCCTCCATGTGTATAATAAAGCAAAAAGAGGATCACTTAAACAAGGATAATTGGCAACAACTCAACATACACTGATCACGAAAAGACAGAGTCTTTAGATTTGCCAGATAAAAAGGATACCCAGACAAGCCAAAATTATAAATGTACAAAACATTTTATTATATTTAATGTGCTGCAGGGATATCACAGATAAATACAGTGCATAACATAGGACCAATGGAGTTTAGTGCTAGAGGGGAAAACCCCACGTGTCCTGGACGCTATTCAAGGAGAACAAGTCTCCACTGAATTAAGGCAGGCTTCTCAGGGTTCAAATAACCCATAGGTAGGAAAAGACTCTAGTATTGCCAAAATGCAGAGTAGTAGTGAGTATAGCCCAGAAGGGCAAAGTACCTACCAGGAAGATAGATCGCCGGGGACCAGGGTAACACGTGGGGACCGGCGTCCCAACACGTGTTTTGCTCCGTGTGCTTCGTCGGGGGACAGATATGAAATAGTGAAGTGTGTGGGTCTTATAAAGGGGGTCCAACCCCATAAAAAATGGCAGACAACGCCGCTGTGGGATCTCAGCAGCGGAAGCCGGATGGAAGAATACTTCCTGTGACGTCACAACACTTCCGGCACCCGCTGCTAAGGACGCCACCGCGATCGCTCCAAGGAGGAGAAACCTCCCACTCGCGCGTCACAAAACCAGCCCGCCCAGGTAAGGGAAAAGAGTCACGTCCATTAGTGAACTGGGCAATAATGCCCACAAGAGACGGAATAAAAGGTAATAAATCGGTAGCGTACCACAATAGCCATGGACACAGGACAGAGATATTTAAGGCAAGACCTAGGGAAAAACAGAAGATGTTCATAGATGTATATCCATCAGTTAGAGCGTTTCATATATTGATCCAGCACAGGCTTCATGTCCAGAGATGCTTATATGCAGAGAAAAATACCTTCCATATTATATGTCCTGATAGCGGTCACAGGGATGGGGGCCGAAGCATAGTAGGGGTAGGACCCAAAGAAATGGACTGAAAAGAACAAAAACAACCACTGTTAAAATTGAGAACCAGACAGACTATGTAAAACACGAGCAACCTACAAAAAATAAACCTATTGCCAGATGGGCAGTGGCACTTCATGTTTAAAACATGTAGATAACTCTTTATAGCCCGAAATAAACAGGCAACTGTGGGGCAAGTAAATAATCATGGTCATAGACGACCTAGGTGAACCCAAGGACTACAAGAATGGAGCAAAGGTAAGTCGTTCATTGAGTCCCCATGGGGACATAGTGCCGAGAGTGAAAATCCACCGGCACTCCACTTGTGCCAGGCGTTTTTTCAAATCTCCCCCACGGATACCAAGATGGACCCGGTCGATCCCACGTACCCTCAGAGAGGTTGGGTCACAATTGTTAACCTCCCTAAAGTGGCGGGGGATCGTCTTGAGAACATCTGGATTCGTAGCTTCCTTGGCAGCCATAATATCACGTACATGTTCCCTTGTACGGATACGGAGTTCCCGAGAGGTCAATCCAATGTATATTTTGTCGCAACCACATGTGGAGTAATATATCACGCCAGATGTGTTGCAAGAAATATACACCTGGATCAAAAACTCCCGTGACCCATCAGCTGAGCAGAAGGTGGTAGCCCTAATAATGTTTTTACAACCACGGCAACTGCCACACGGATAGCAGCCAACTCGCTGTGGACCACAGCCAAAAAGGGGGGGTGTCTTCACAACATGGTGACTGTGCACCAGCATGTCCCTAAGGCTTCTACCTCTCCTTGCTGTCATCATTTGGCGATCAGGAAGATAACCTTCCAGGGAGGGCTCCGTTTGAAGAATTGCCCAGTGTTTGTTCAACACTCCCCTTATCTGTTCCCACTGACGACAGTAGGTAGAGATAAATCTTGCCCTAAAAACAGTCGGTTTCACTGTCACATCCCTCCCTGACAATAGGTGGTCACGACTCGAGGATTTGGCCCGCTGGTATCCACGTTTGATGGATCTCTTGCTGTAACCCTTATTAGTGAATCTCTCCCTCATATCCCCTGATTCGGCCTCAAAAGTATGATTCGAAGAACATAATCTGCGCAACCGTAAAAACTGGCTCGTAGGGACTGCATTTACCGTTGACCTGGGGTGTCCAGAGGTGGCATGGAGGGAATTAACAGCGGTGGACTTGCGAAAAATAGTGGTAGATACAGCGCCGCTCAGTTCTATGGAAATCCGGATGTCCAAAAAGTCAATGGACCTCTGCCTGATCTGATGAGTCAGAAAGCTGTTACGGTCATTGGAGTTGAGCCGACGCACAAAGTCCTCAAGCTCAGGGCCAGTTCCCCCCCAGACGACAAAAATGTCGTCTATATAGCGGAGCCAGCACTGCGCATGGGAGCTCGCCGGCACGCCGTCCCCGAAAACCTCTCTCTCCCAATAGCCGAGATAGAGGTTTGCGTAGGACGGCGCGCAAGCCGCCCCCATCGCAGTGCCACGCCGCTGGAGGAAGAACCGGTCCCGAAAAACGAAGAAGTTGTGCGTCAGCACAAACTCCAGCAACTCCATGATCAGACCGGTAAGAGTTTTGTCCAAATTGCTTGCATCCAGAAAGAACTGAGCGGCTGCAAGTCCATCGCTATGACCAATATTAGAATAGAGGGCCTCAACATCCATGGTCACCAATAGTACCTCCTCCTCCAAGATCAAACCCTCTAATCTCCTAAGGACGTCCGAGGTATCTCTGACATGAGAGGGCAACGTCTTCACAAGTGGGTGCAAGTAGTGTTCAATAAATTTGCAGGTGACGTCGCACAGCCCTCCCATGCCAGAGACAATAGGACGTCCAGGAGGCACCTTCGGGTTTTTATGGATCTTGGGGAGGAGATAAAACGTTGGAACTACCGGCGACCTGACCAGGAGGCCCTCATAGATCTTCTTGGGGATAAAAGCCCGTAATAGAATCAACTCCAAGTCATTGGCATACCCTCGTATGGGGTTATGGTGGAGAGGTTCCTAGGCATCACGATCTCGAAGTTGACGCCATGCCTCCCTTTCATATAATTCCACCGGCCATATCACCACATTCCCGCCTTTATCGGCGGGTTTAACAACCACATCCTGCAGGGACTGTAGTTCTCTGAGTGCCGATTGTTGTTGTCTTGTCAGGTTATTAACACCGCCCTTTGATGGGAGACGCCGTATGTCTCTCGTCACCAGCTCCCCAAAGATTTGAATAGGGGGACATAGTGACAAAGGCGGGAATGTGGTAGATCTGGGCATAGTATGTTGTGGAAAAATACCTGGTGAGTGGTGAGTGGACTCTGCCTCCAGTTCTTCGAGGGTGGCAATAGCTTCTTCTTCAAGAGTGGACAAGGAAGATTCGCCTAATGTTTTTTTATGGTGCAGTTTATGTAGCACCAACTTCCGTAGAAACAAGTGAAGATCTTTAATCACTGAAAATAAATTAAGATTAGATTGTGGCACAAATGATAGTCCCAGTTTAAGGACTTGAATCTGAGGGGGGGTAAGTACATGTTTAGAGAGGTTAACTACCTCAAGGTGTGAGTCCACCGCTTTCCTCTGAACTGAAGAGAGAGTCCCACGTCCACCACCAGAACCGGTAGCTTGTTTATTACGAACATTGGTAGCTCTGGTATTAGGTCTCATACTCCTCATTTTATCCGACGTGGATTCCTCATCCAAAGAGGAAATTGATGAAGCTGAAATTGACGTCATTGAGACATGATGTTTTTTTCTAGGGTGTGATGCACCTCTCCACCGATACACTTGGCCATTTTTATAATCCATGACGTCTCGTTGGTATTTTTTTGTTTTAGTACTCAAAATCTCCTTCTCCCATTTTGTGAACTCTTTGTCCAATGATTCATGGTACTTGGACAGTTCATCAGGGGTTAGCTCCGAGGAGAGAAGGGCCTGGGTCTCCCCAATCTCCGTCTCAAGTTCACTAATAGACTTTTCCTTCAGCTCTATCAGGAGCTGCATGAAGGTCTTGGAGCAGCCAGCCGCGGCTTCCTCCCATTTAGTTTTAATATTTTCATCCGACCCTCAATCCCCTCGGAACTAGCCCTCTGTCCAGATACCTCTTCATAAATGCCACGTTCCACCAAAGGCGTGTTTTTCTATTAAACATGGATTTAAGGTTGCTCATGTGATCCAGAGCAGTTCTGGAACTCAACGAAGGTAACTCATCCCCTCCAGCTTCAAAGACCCGGTCCAATTGTGTCTCCCACGCTTTTTCGCGGGCTTTAAGATCCATAGGACCCTGAAGGAAATCTGTGGTGACCACAGTAACACTATGATAAAGCAAAAAGAGGATCACTTAAACAAGGATAATTGGCAACAACTCAACATACACTGATCACGAAAAGACAGAGTCTTTAGATTTGCCAGATTTTTTTGTTGCTTCATTCACTTCCTTTGTCCTATACCTTCTGTTTTTCCCTAGGTAGGAAGGGACGCAATGATGAGGGGGCATTTTTTATGGGGTTGGACCCCCTTTATAAGACCCACACACTTCACTATTTCATATCTGTCCCCCGACGAAGCACACGGAGCAAAACACGTGTTGGGACGCCGGTCCCCACGTGTTACCCTGGTCCCCGGCGATCTATCTTCCTGGTAGGTACTTTGCCCTTCTGGGCTATACTCACTACTACTCTGCATTTTGGCAATACTAGAGTCTTTTCCTACCTATGGGTTATTTGAACCCTGAGAAGCCTGCCTTAATTCAGTGGAGACTTGTTCTCCTTGAATAGCGTCCAGGACACGTGGGGTTTTCCCCTCTAGCACTAAACTCCATTGGTCCTATGTTATGCACTGTATTTATCTGTGATATCCCTGCAGCACATTAAATATAATAAAATGTTTTGTACATTTATAATTTTGGCTTGTCTGGGTATCCTTTTTATCTGGCAAATCTAAAGACTCTGTCTTTTCGTGATCACTCCATGTGTATAATGCAGCCCCCACCAGGCCACCATGTGTATAATGCAGCCCCCAACAGGCCTCCCTATGTATAATGCAGCCCCCACCAGGCCTCCCTGTGTATAATGCAGCCCCCACCAGGCCTCCATGTGTATAATGCAGCCCCCACCAGGCCTCCATGTGTATAATGCAGCCCCCACCAGGTCTCCCTGTGTATAATGCAGCCCCCACCAGGTCTCCCTGTGTATAATGCAGCCCCCACCAGGCCTCCTTGTTTATAATGCAGCCCCCACCAGGTCTCCCTGTGTATAATGCAGCCCCCACCAGCCCTCCATTTGTATAATGCATCCCCCACCAGGCCTCCATGTGTATAATACAGCCCTCACCAGGCCTCCATGTGTATAATGCAGCCCCCACCAGGCCTCCATGTGTATAATACAGCCCACACCAGGCCTCCCTGTGTATAATGCAGCCCCCACCAGTCCTCCCTGTGTATAATGCAGCCCCCACCAGTCCTCCCTGTGTATAATGCAGCCCCCACCAGTCCTCCCTGTGTATAATGCAGCCCCCACCAGTCCTCCGTGTATAATGCAGCCCCCACCAGTGTAGTCACTGATAAAAAAAAAAAAAAAAAAAAAAAGTACTTGCCTCTCTCCTCCTTCCATCGCTGCTCCGTTCACTCCTCATTTCCCTGCTGCTCCGGTCAGCGTCCTTCCATCCTGCGCTCTGCATGCCTCAGCACAGCAGTCTCACAAGGGTGACGCCACCACGCAGGCACAGATGGAGAATGATGATGCATGGAGCGGCACAGGCCGCTCCAAGCTTTAGCATCGGTGTGTGCGATGACAGGGGAGGAGGGCCTGGTGCCGCTGACACCAGGTCATATATCAGCCGCGTGGTCTGTGACAGATCAACGCAGCTCCTCTCTCACAGAAAGGAGCTGGCTGCGGATCCGCAGGGCGGCCGCCAGGCCCCTAACCTGCCGAGCCTGATCGCAATGGCGACCCCCTGCGACCACGGTAGTTACGCCACTCATTCCATGCCTAACAGTCCCTTTATTACTTTCCATAAATAAACAGATCTTTAGAAAACTTATTTCTAAAGTACATTTGTGAAATGCAAATTAACCCTTTGACAAGTCAATGGGACGTTATTTTCCTCAGACTAATTGGCCCATATAGCATGTTATCTCACCCCTGTGGGTGTGATAACCTGATGTACAAGAGCTGGTATCATCACCAGCGCTATATAGATCTCGCGCATTCACACCGCTTTGTTCATTCACATCACTGAACTTCTGAAGCCAGGTATATGCATCCTGGCTTCAAAGAGGAACTCTGTGCATGAACAGAAGTATACATAGTTAGTTATGCTGGATGCATTTATCTCTATATAAAACTATGACCTCGGTAAGAAATGTTTCCTGTGAGTTTATAGATGATTCCGTATCTTTCCCAGAACACCTCAATGTGACATCCCCGGCTGTTTCCTGTAAGATATTTTTTCTGCTACTTTCATCTACATTACCCAGTTTTAGGTAACAAAGGAAGAGCTGGTGGAGTGACTGTGCCATCTATACAAAAGGACAGTCTTCAAGCATCAGATATCTAATCAATAGTATCTGGGTGATATATGACTTATCCATTATCTCCCCTTCAAACAATTATTTTCAAGAAAAATGGCTCTAAGGCTGGGGTCACACGTAGCGACGCACCAACGATCCCACCAGCGATCTGACCTGGAGGGATCGTTGGTGCGTCGCTACATGGTCGCTGGTGAGCTTTCAATCAGGCAGATCTCACCGCCACCAGCGACCAGCCATCAGCGACTCGTGTATCGATGCTGCGCTTGGTAACCAGGGTAAATATCGGGTAACTAAGCCAAGCGCTTTGATTGGTTACCCGATATTTACCCTGGTTACCAGCGTACACCACTTACAGGCTGCCAGCGCTGTCTCCCTGTACAAGTAACTAGAGTATACATCGGGTTACTAAGCAAAGTGATTTGCTTAGTTACCCGATATTTACCCTGGTTACCAGCATACGCTGCTTATACAGAGTCGGTGCTCGTTGGTCATCCGCAGTCAAACATGCCGATGCGTATTGCACAGTGGGAGACCAACAAGCAAAAAATGAACCAGAGCAGTGTGTAACGATCAGCAATTTCACAACAGGGGCCAGGTCGCTGCTTAGTGTCACACACAGCAAGATCGCTGATGAGGTAACTGGTACATCACAAAACCTGTGACTAAGCAGCGATCTCGCTAGACATCTCGCTATGTGAGAAGTACCCCTAACTTTCTGGAGGGCATCCTAACCATTTATCATTGCTCTGAAATTTAGTTATTAGATATCTCAGGTAATACTCACATTTGGTAAATGCTATCACCCTCTTCTTACCTGTGGGATGAGTGAAGACCTTAGGCTGGGACCACACGGGGATTACTGCGATCCCCTCGTATGACACTAGACTCACGCTGGCAGTACAGCAGAGCAGAGTGTCATGCGAGTGTCCCTGCAACTGAAGTCCGATCGTGCAAGCGGACCTCAGTTGTGGGGGGCAGGCGGGCACTGAGGAGGGGCAGACTGTGTAGGGGAGGGACGGATTTATCTCCCTCTCTCCTCCGTAGCCGGCTATTGCCATTCTAGCACTGCATTCGTGGTACACCGGTGTACCGCGAGTGCAGTGCGATTTTTCTCTTGCCCATACACTTGAATGGGTGTGAGAGAAAGAATCTCACATTACTATCACAGCATGCTGCGATTGTTTTCTTGGTCCGATTAGGGCTGAGAAAATAATTGCTCATGTGTGCTGACACACAGGCTAATATTGGTCTGAGTGGAATGCGATTTTCATGCCGTGTGGCTTAGGCCTTACATGATCCACCATGCACAAAGAGATTAGCAACTTTGGGCTTGAAGATATCAGGATTTTTACATTTAAATTAGATTTATATATAAAATGCATTTAGTTGACATCAGAACATTTTAGAAAAAGTTTATTTTTGCTTTTGTTCTCCCAATTTAGACTTCTCAGAAGATCCCAAGCCCCATATAATGAGACCAATGCTGTAAATCACATATGAGAATTGGGTACTTTGTTAGATTGGGGGTCAAGGAGTTTCCAGACTTAATGTAATTTGTTTCCTCTATTTTAGCTCCCTGAGAAAATGAACATTGTGTGGAATAAGAGGCTGAAAACGACATCCACTCAAAGTCTTCACATATTAAGGGATAACTGTCGTTTCTCAGTTACTAAAGGGAACCTGTCACCACTTTTTTGGCCTATAAGCTGCGTCCACCACCTCCGGGCTCTTATATACAGCATTCTAACATGCTGTATATAAGAGCCCAGGCCGCTGTGAGAACATAAAAATCACTTTACAATACTTACCTAACGGTGGGCTTTATGGGCGTCTCCGTTGTCCGGTGCCAGCACCTCCTCTTTCGGCCATCTTCGTCCTCTTTCTGAAGCCTGGGTGCATGACGTGGCTACGTCCTACACACACTCGCCAGTCCTGCTCAGGTGCACTACAATACTTTGATCTGCCCTGCTTAGGGCAGATCAAAGTGCGCCTGCTCGGGACCTGAATGCTGGCGAGTGTGTATGACGTCGGACCCGTCATGCACCGCGGCTAGAGAAGAAGGAGATCAAAGGTGGCCAAAAGAGGCAGCACCAGCACCGTACAACGGAGAAGCCCATAAGGCCCATAGCGCGACCGTTAGGTAAGTATTATAAAGTGTTTTTTTATGTTATACCCCCAGCATGGGCTCTTATATACAGCATGTTAGAATGCTGTATATAAGAGCCCAGTGGTGGTGGCCACAGCTTATAGGCTGAAAAAGTGGTGACAGGTTCCCTTTAAGCTTTCAGATAAAGTCTTGGATTTTGTTGGTAGGTTTCATATCTCTTCTGTTTGCAGTTTCATAACAAAACCTGTATACAGGGTAAAAAGCTGCAATTTGGGATGTAATACATCTTATATACTGATTGTACATACTGTCATAAAAAACAAAGTACACCCTCTTTAGATTCTAAGATTTAACATATCAGGACAAAATAAAAAAGCAACGGGTCCTTAGTTAGATGGTCTTAAATGTAGAGAAATACAATTGCATAAACCAACATGATAACAAATACAGTATGACATTATTTTTTTTATTTTTTATTTTTTTAAAGTAGGCCAAAATGCAAAATCAGAATGAAAAATTAAAGACACTTGCTGCTACTTCAAATTATTGCTGCTAAATCTGATTCTAAAAGCAAGTGATTCATGGGGTGTTCTTAATTTTTCACGTACTGCCTCTGCAGTGCATTGTAGAGTAATTTTTGGTAAAAAATAACACGGTGTGACTTGTCATGTGTTGGTCATCTCAGAATGTATATACCCAGTTTGAAGACCTTTTAAACACGAAATATTTCAACCTCATCCATGCTTCAACAAACATCAAGCATAGGTACAACTACCCTTTGTGATAACAAGTAAGTAGACTTTATGATTCAACGCCTCATGAAACCACCACTGTGGAGAGACGTTAGTGCTGTCTGTGATGACATGGACTCTGTCAGTGCCTAGCCTGGGTTAAGTTCTTAAAATTCAGCCAGACATGAAAATAGTTTGTTTATAGATGGGGTTAAGCCCCTCATTGTTTCTACAAGACTCTTAGGAGTCTAGTGTTACAGTTCTTGTTGACTCATGTAATTGCATTGGCCAATTAAGGTCAGACACCCAGACAAATACATTTTGCGAACCTCCCATTGTATTACTATATGAATTGCTAGATGTGATGTAACTTAGCTGTCTCTCCCTCGTCTCTTCCATGCTACCATTACTACTAGGGATATTTTGTATTCGGCTTGAAATCTAGCCAATAAGAGCCCAGTCTTATCCACCAATCGTGAAGACCGCAATGGTCTGAATGGAGAACTCAGGACTATAAGAAGGAGGACTGTCCATTGCCTCGGTAGACTCTTGCTACATACTACCAATTTAGAACTTGCGGATCCGAGTGGCAATTCATAACCGATTAAATACAGAAAAGTCCAGCTGCAACTGCTACAGATAGGTGCTATCGGGTAATAAATTAGTGACAAGTAATGGGGAACCCGAGCACTCAATAAGAGAGGAGAGGAAAATTTGAATGCAAGTGTTTTTATTCACAACCGACAAAAATTACAAAATGTGAACCCTGACACAAAAACAAACCAACGTTTCGGTTTATCAGACCTTTCTCAAGGTAGTTGCCTGTGGAAGTAAAAGTACACCGTGAGTATATATATATATACACAAGTGTGACAGACAGCAATATATACAAATATACATTTATACACCTATATACAGGATATGTACATACTTATAATAGAGACGCAGAGGTATACGGGTCACAGGGACAGCCGTCAGGGTAGAGGGTAAGTGGAGGGCGTCACA